>NW_007252774.1:600213-642796 GCF_000164805.1 Carlito syrichta | reverse complement strand
AGCCAGGACTTCCAATACTATATTGAACAGGAGGGGTGAGAGTGGTCATCCTTGTCATGTTCCCGTTTTCAGGGGAAATGGTTCCAGTTTTTGTCCATTTAGGAGTGCTGGCTGCGGGTTTCTCGTAGATGGCTTTTACTATTTTGAGGTATGTTCCCCGTATGCCTAGCTGTTTGAGGTTTTTTATCAAGAAGGGGTGCTGGATTTTACCAAAAGCTTTTTCTGCATCTAATGATATAATTATGTGGTTTTTATTTTGACATCTGTTGATGTATTTAATTACATTTATGGTTTTACGAATGTTGAACCAGCCTTGCATCCCAGGGATGAAGCCCACTTTTGTCATGATGGATGATTTTTAGATGTGTTGTTGAATCCGGTTTGGTAGGATCTTGTTGAGAATTTTAGCATCTATGTTCATCAAAGATATTGGCCTGTAGTTCTCTTTCTTTGTTGGGTCTTTAACTGGCTTGGGTATCAATGTGATGTTGGCATCATAATGGTTTGAGGAGAGTTCCATCTTTCTCAATCATCTGGAATACCTTCAGTAGGATTGGTATTATCTCCTCATTAAATGTCTTGTAGAATTCTGCGGGAAAGCCATCTGTCCAGGGTTTTTTTTTCTTATTATGTGGTCTATTTCCTTGATTGTTATTTGTCTATTTCGGGCCTCAATTTCTTCTTGTTTCAACCTAGGCAGGTTGTGTGATGACAGAAAGTCCTCCATTTCTGAAAGGTTTTCAAGTTTGTTTCCATACAAGTGTACATAGTAGTCTCTAATGATCTTTTGTATTTCTTCAGGATCAGATGTGAGTTCATCTTTTATGTTTCTGATTGTGTTTATTTGGGCTTTTTCTCTCTTTTTCTCGGTCAGTCTAGCTAGGGGGCCATCTATCTTGTTTATTTTTTCGAAGAACCAGCTTTTTGTTTCATTGATTTTTTGTATTATCTTTTTGTCTTCTATGTCCCAAATTTGGGCTTTTATTTTGGTGATCTTGATTCTTCTGCTGAAGTTAGGCTTTTTGTGGTCTTAGTTTTTCAGCTTCCTTAGGTGATTTTTTAGGTTGCTAACTTGTGATCTTTCCAATTTTTTCATGTGTGTTCATAGATATATGAATTCCCCTCTTAGTTCTGCTTTCATGGTATTCCAGAAGTTTTGGTAATATTTTTCTTCATTTTCATTTGTTCCCAGGTGTCGTTTAATCTCTGTTTTGATTTCCATGTTGACTCAGGAGTTGTTTAGCATCATGTTTTACTGTCCATGTGTTTGTGGGCTTTGGGGAAACTTTGTTGGTGTTGATATTTATTTTTATTCCACTTTAGTCTGAGAAAGTGCATGGCAGTATTTTAATCTTATGGAATTTGTTTATGCTTGATTTATGGGTGAGAATGTGGCCAATTTTAGAGTATGTTCCATGTGGTGATGAGTAGCATGTATAATCCATGGTTGTTGGGTGGAATGTTCTATAGGTGTCAGTTAAGTCTATTTGGTCAAGCAAATTGTTGAGGTTCCAGATCTCCTTGTTGATTTTTTTGTTTTGATGATCTGTCTAGGGTTATGGGTGGGTTATTTAAGTCCCCGTCTCTGATAGTGTTAGAGTCAATATCTTTTTTTAGTTTACCTAGAAGCTACTTTTTGAAAGCTGGTTCTCCAATGTTGGGCGTATATGTGTTTAGAATGTATATTTCTTGTTGATGGATTGGATTTTTACCATTATGTAGTGACCTTCCATATCTTTTAAAATTTTTGATAGTTTAGAGGATATTTTGTCTGATATTAAGATTGCAACTCCTGCTTTCTTTTGTGTTCAGTTTTCCTGAAATTTTGTTTCTCATCCTCTTGCTTTGAATCTGTGGGTGTCCTTTCTGATGAGATGAGTCTCTTGGAGACAATATATTGTTCCCTCATGATAGTGTATCCATTTTGCCATTCTATGTCTTTAAGTGGTGCACTTAGTCCATTCACACTCAGGCTAATTATTGAGATGTGAGAGTTTATCCCTGTCTTGAGGTTCTTATAGAGTTTGTTGTGCTGTTTATTTCTTTTTTGTCTTTCTTTTGATCTTTGGGTTGATTCATGTGTTTTTTCAATATTTTTCCTGCATTCTTGTGAAGGGCATTGTCATTCTTTTTTCCCTTTCTTCTGTTTTTAATACTTTCTTAAGTATTTCTTGTAGTGCTGGTCTGGAAGCTGTGTAAACTCTTAGGGATTGAATGTCTGAGAAGGATTTTAATTCTCTATCACTGATGAAACTTAGCTGAGTAGGTAATTCTTGGTTAAAATTGTTTATCTTTGAGAATTTTGAAGATTGGGTACCAAGCTCTCCTAGTCTGAAGTGTTTTTATAGATATGTCTGCGGCTATTCTAATTGGTCTTCCCTGGTTGGTAGTCTAATCTTTCTTTCTTGCTATCTTTAGGATTTTTTCTTTTATACTTTGCAGGCAAATTACTATGCATCTAGGAGTTGGTCTTCTCATTTGTTGTCTTGCAGGTGTTCTCTGAATCTCTTATGTTTGAATGGTCATGTCACTGAGAAGAAGAGAAAAGTTTTCTTGGATAATTTTATGGAATATTTGTTCTAGGGTGGTCTCTATCTCTCTAACTGCCTCAGGGGTTCCAATTAATCTTAGGTTTGGCCTCTTGAAATAATTGTCATGTCTTGGAGGTTTTGTTCTGTCTTTTTATGTTTTTAACAGTTTGTGTTAGTTCCATATTTTGGTCCTCAAGCACTGAGATCCTTTCTTCTGCTTGGTTAATTCTCCTTTCCATGTTTATCAGTTCATTATTTATTTAATTCACTGTATTCTTTACTGCTGTTATTTCAGTTATGAACTCCTGCATTCTTTCATTTTGTCTCTCCTTATTTCTATTTATTCTCTCTATTAATATCTTGATATCTGGGTTTGTGGTTTGTGACCAGTCATTTTGGGGGCTTTTCATTGTTTGTGTTCTGAAGTCTGTATTCTCAGTGGTTGACCTCCCAGGTGACTGACTGTGTGAGACCCATATTCTTTCTTTGGTTTTTCTTCTTTTGTGTAGATTTTCCTCCCCTTTGTTTACCACTTCTTTATTTCTGTTGTTCAGTGATAGGAGGAAGCTTTTACTTCTGTTTGCTCAATCTCCTATTCTTCCTTATGTAGATCCTCTAGTTTTGTTCAATTCTGAAGCTGGACTGGGGGTGGAGGGTGCTGTATTTTTTGCAGTTTTGAGATTTAATTGAGGAGGGAGCTGTGATTCAGAAACTATCTGCAGATCCCAGTATCCAATGACAGATGTGTGGGTCCCTTGCAACCTACTTCCTGCTGCCTTACAATCTGTCCATGCAATGGGGCTATTTGTTTGCCCCCTGAAAGCAAAATGAGGTAAGAAAAAGGAAAAGAATGGAAAAAGGAAGGAGGGAGATGAGAGCAAGGTGGAGATAGAGAAGAAGAATGAAAACAGACAGGCATACCAACTAACAAATAAACAGAGAAACAAAGTCAGGAAAGATTTTTAAAAACCTACAGACAATCATACAAACACACAAACCGAAAAAGCTCCCCCACCGATGCACTATTACTCAAAAATACCCATACACAAACAGACGATCTAAGACAAAACAGCATTAAAATAACAGAAACAGGCCAGGTTCAGTGGCTCAGAACGTGAACCCAGCATTTTGGGAGGTTGAGGTAAGTGAATTGCCTGAGCCCATAGGTTTGAGACCAAACCGGGTAGCTTGGTGAAACCTCATCTCTACAATAAATACAAAATTAGCTGGGCATGGTAGCATATATCTGTAGTTCCAGCTACTTGGAAGGCTGAGGTGGAAGGATCACTGGAGGCCAGTCAATGCTGGTCAACGCTGGGGTGGCTGTGAATGTGCCACTGCACTTCAGCCTGGGTGGCAGAGTAAGACTTCAACTCAAAAAATAAACAAACAAAAAACAGAAACAAAGCAAGTATGAAACTGTAATCAAAAACAGAAATAAATAGAGAAGAGGGGAAAAAATGAAAACAAACAAACAAACAAAAAGCAAAACAAACAAGCAAAAAAAACAAACAAAAAAACCTCACTCTGTGGCCATTCCTGCAACTCCAGTTTCTTTTCAGAGGGGAGAGGTCTCCAGCCTCTCCGCTCTGCTCTCAGTGCAGGCTGATAGGGTTGCTGTCAGTGTGGATCAGATGCCCCACAGATTACTGTGGGAGGAAGGTGGATCAGATCTGGACTCACCTGGCTTGTCACTGCTGTCATATCTTCCACTCAGATCTGACCTGTCTGTGCCTTTTCAAGCATGGAGGAGGGGCCTCTGTCTCTCCAAGTTGGATGAGGAGATAACCTCTAGGTCCTAGGTTGGGAGCTGGGTGGAGTTGGATTGGGTAATGCAGGTCTCTGCCTGGTGCCAGGGCAGAGAAAGTGGCACAGGTTGGCGTTTCCTTACCAATGGTGGGTTTTCTTTTTCTTTTTTTTTCACTCCTCCTCCTCCTCCTCCTCCTCCTCCTCCTCCTCCTCCTCCCCCTCCTTCTCCTCCTCCTCTGTTGCCCAGACTCTGTTGCCCAGACTGGAGTGCAGTGGTGGCTCCTGGCCACTGCAGCCTCGACCTGCTGGGCTCTGATGATCTTTCCGCCTCAGCCTTCCGAGTAGCCAGAACTACAGGCATGTGCTACCACGCCCAGCTAATTTTTTTTTTTATTGTAGAGATGAGGTCTCACCAAGTTGCCCAGGTGGGTCTCGAACCCGGGGGCTCAGGCAATCCATTCACCTCAGCCTCCCAAAGCACAGGATTATAGGCTGAGCCACCGAGTCTGGCTTTTGGTGGGTTTTCTTTCCAGCTTTCCATGACCTGCTTTCTCCACTGATGCTGGGGCTCCTGCTGCTCTGCTATCACATGTGAGGGTATGGGCTGGATGCCAGGTGGTGAAGAGCAGATGTTTTCTGCTGCCTTTTCTCAGGAGAGCCCTGAGAACAGCAGATAATCCTGCTTGCTGGGAGCACCAATCTCAGGGTGGTGGGGGGTTGCAGTAACCTCTGGTGGAGAGCTCCAGGTGCATGAACCTGAATTTCCCTCAGACAGTCTTTCACTCATCCACTGGCACACATCCACTCAGACAGATAGTTTTTATGGGCACTCGCTTTTGTAGAGACTCTCACAGTCCAACCTGCTCCATTGCCATCTTGCCAAAAACCCTTTTCTGATTTCTTTAGATTATTTGAAAAGTTTTAGAGCTCTGTTTTGATTTATCTATTGTGTTTTCAGCTATATCTCCTTGCTTTTTTTTTTAAGTTGTAACTGTAGGAATTAAAATATTTATTCTAAACTTTTCGCTGTCTGCTTAGTGTTAATGTTGTACCACTCTACATAAAATATAGAAAACTTGCAGTCTTAAAGATTTATTTTTATTATTTCCTGTTGTTCTTTGTTCTGCAGTTGGCATATATATTACAATATCCATAGCATTATAAATGTTGCTTTATACAGTTACATGTATTTTCAAAAGTTAAGATAAAAATTGCCTTTTACATATACACAGAAATTTACCATGCATGATGCTCTTCATTCATTTCTGATTATATTTTTCTCTTTAGCATCATTTTCTTTTAGCCTTTGCATTTAATTTAGTACAGATCTGCTAGTGACATTTCTTCTTCTTTTTTTTAAATGTTCAATTTAAATTTTTTATTGCAGTTTAGCAATTTTAGATCATAGTAAAGGCATGTAATGAACAAAAAGCATTTATTTCTGGCTAAAATTGTATTTATTAATTTTTATTGTAGTAAAAAACTCAAAATGCAAGTTTTTTCATCTCAACTATCTTTAAGTGTACAGCACAGCAGTGTTAGCTGTGTTAGTTGTGCAACAGATCTTTGAATGTTTTTGTTTTGTAAAATTAAAACTCTATACTAAAGGAACAACTCCCTTTTCCCTTCTCCCTGCTAGCCACGGCAGCAACCATTCTGTGTTCTGTTTAAGAGGTTGACTAGATATCTCTTATAAGTAGAATCATGTAATATTTGTCTTTTTGTGACATAAAGTTCTCAAGACTCATCTATGCTGGAGCACATAATAGGTTTTCCTCTTTTTTAAGGCTGAATAATATTTGATTGTAAGTATCTACCACATTTTCTTTATCTAGACATATCTTCTTAATTTTTGTATCTTAATATATTTTTACCTTTGCTTTCATTTTTGAAGCACATTTTTGCAGAACATAATATTCTGGACTTACAATTATTTCTTTTTCTTTTTTTATTATCTTAAAGATGTTGTCCAACTGTGTTCTGCCTCTTGAAGTTCCTAATAAAATGTTAGTCAATGGCCGGGCTTGGTGGCTCAGCCTGTAATTCCAGCACTTTGGGAGACCAAGACGAGTGAATTGCCTGAGCCTGCAGGTTCTAGACCCACCTGGGCAACTTGGCGAGACCTCATCTCTACAATACATAAAATATTAGCCAGGCGTGGTAGTGTGCACCTGTACTTCCAGCTACTTGGAAGGCCAAGGCAGAAGGATTGTGGAGCCCAGCAGGTCAAAAAAAAAAAAAAGTCAATTCACATTTTTATTTTCCTGTATGTAATTTTTTTGTTGTCTTATTTATTTATTTTTTTAGTTGGAGTCTCACTCTGTTGCCCAGACTGGAGTGCAGTGGCACATTCACAGCCACTGCATCCTTGGCCTGCTGGGTTCAGGCAATTCTTCTGCCTCAACCTTCCAAGTAGCTAGAACTACAGGGTGAGTCACCACATCCAGCTAATTTTTTGATTTTTCTATTGAGACGAGGTCTTGCCAACTTGCTCTGGCTGGTCTCAAACCCCTGGACTCAGACAGTCCTCTCACCTCAGCCTCCAAAAATGCTGGGATTACAGACTTGACTGTCTCTTTCTCTTTGTTTTTATCAGTTTGACTATAATATGTCTGAACATGCTTTTTTGTACTTATCTAGTTTACAGATTATTGAATTTGTAAGCTTATGTCTTTCACCAAGGTCTTTATTTTCTCAAATATTTTTAATGCATCAATTTTACTCTTCTATTTTTGTACTGCAATCATATGTATTTAGGTCTTTTGATATCGTCCTACAGATTTCTGAATCTTTTTCAATTTTTGTTTTGGCATTCTTTTCTCTGTTCTTCAAACTTATAATTTATTTTGCTCTAGCTTCATGTTTACTGTTTCTTCCACTGTCATCCTCATTCTGGTTTCAAGTCCACTCAGTGATTTTTAGAATGTCACACATTGATTTCTGGTTCTAAAATTTTTCTTTGGTTCTTTATAGTTTATATTCCTCTGCTGGGAATTCTTATATTCTTTTCATAACAGGCATACTGTATTTTACCTTATCAAGCATAGCAATAATAATTGCTTTCAAGTCATTGTCTGCTAATAATAATATTTAGGTATCTCAGGATTGACCTTTATCAATTATGTTTCTCTTGAGAATGAGTAACATTTTCCTGGTTTTTTGAATAGCAAGTAATTCTGTATGTCTTTTGAATATTGTGAATGTTATATTGCAGAGGTTTGGGATATTGTTATCCCACTCCTCTGAAGGGTGTTTTTTTTTTTTTAAGGAGACAATTAAGTTGGATGGTCTCATATTGCCAACCATCTTAGGTGCAACTCAGATCTTAACTCAGCTTTCTTCACCTCTTTAACTGGGCTGTTTGCCATGTGCCAACAGCCTGTGTTGTTTTAGGGTCAGGAAAAAGATAGTGAGTTTTCAGGCATAGAATTACCAGGGTCCTCACTTTTCAGTTCCTATAATTGACGTCAAATCAGTCTTATTGTTTTTTAGACCAGAAGCATTGTGGATTGTTGGAGCTTCAACTGCCTATGTGACACTACAACTAGAAATTGTCCTTACAATAAAAGCCAAAAAAAAAAAAAAAGTCATCTGTGCCTGTCCCCTCCACGATATCCCTAATTTTTACTCTCCAGGAACTTCTCCTCCATTTTTTAAATAGTGAAGCATCACAACTTTGAACTAAGACTTAACTGAGAGATAAAAACTTAAGAGTCATAAAAATTACTATAAACAGAAGAACAATGAGGAGAAATTTGCCCTACTAGATGTCAAAACATAGCACCATGATAAATAAAGCAATGCTGTATTTACAAAATAAAATAGTAGATGAAAATGGGATATTAAGAAAGTGATGCAGGCATACTGAAAATGTAGTATATTATCAAGTGACATTTTTAGGGTGGAAATGAATTAGTAGTATTTATAAAAGTTTGTTTTTCATGTGGGGAAAAGTTTGAATTTTATTTTACATTGTATTCAAAAATAAATTTAATGTCCTAGACATTACTGCAGCATGTCCTAGACATTAAATTTATGTCCTAGACAAAGCAATTAGGTAAGAGAAAGAAATGAAGGACATTCAAATTAAAAAAGAAGAAGTCAAATTGTTCCTGTTGGCAGATAAGATAAATGCTTTTATGTATAGAAAAATCTAAAAGCTTCATTAAAAAAACCTTAGTACTAATAAATTCAGTAAAGTTCCAGAATACAAAGCCAGTAGAAAAATCAATAGCATTTCTATCCACCATCAACAAACTAGCAGAAAAAGAAATTGAAAAGAAATTCCATTTACAATAGCTACCAAACCAAACCAGACCAGACCAATCCAACTAACCAAACAAACAAACAATAAAATTCTATAAGAAAATTTGTACAAATAAGTTAAAGTTCTCTACAAGAAAAACTATAAAACACTGATGAAAGAAATTGAAGAGGACACACACACACACACAAAATGATCCCATGTTGGTGAATTGGAAGAATTAAAATGAAATGAAATGAAAATGATCAGGCTACCAAACATGATCTACAGATTCAGTGCAAACTCTATTAAAATACCAATGACATTCCTCACAAAAATTGAAAAAGCAATCAGAAAATTTGTATGGAACCACAGAAAACCTCAGCAAGCCAAATAATTCTGAGCAAAAAGAACAAAGCTGGAAGCAACACACTACCAGACTTCAATATATTCTACAAAGCTATTGTAATTTAAAGGAAAAACAACAACAACAACATAGTACTGGCATATAAATAGACTCTTGGACAAATTGAATAAAATAGAGAACCCATAAATAAATTCCCATATTTATAGCCAAGAACATTCACTGGTAAAAGTACAGTCTCTTCAATAAATGATGCTAGAAAAAGCAAGAAATCCATATGCAGAAAAATGAAACCAGATCTCTATCTCTCATCATATACAAAAGCAACTTAAATGTATTAAAGACTTGCAATCATTTAGGTATAGCTTGTTTGTCTCCACAAAAATTCATGTTGAAATTTTATCCCCACTGTGTAGTGTTGGGACGTGGGTCCTTAGTGGGAAGTGTGTGGATTGTGAGGGTAGATTCCTCATGAGTAGTTTGGCGCTGTTCTCATGATATCAAGTTCTTGATTTCACAGGACTAAATTAGTTATCACAAAAACAGATTAGTTCCCATAAGAGTGGGTTGTTATAAAGCCAGGCTACCCCTCAGTTTTCTGCCATTTTTCTACTGTCCCACTTTCCCTTTGACCTTCTCTTTGCCATGTTGTACTGCAGCATGAAAGTACTCTCTAGAAGCTAGGGCCATGCCCATGAACTTCTCAGTCTGTAGAAATGTGACCTAAATAAACTTAAAAAAATTTTGCCCAGTGTCAGGTATTCTTTTATAGTAACACAAAATGTACTAAGAAAAGACTTAAAAGCAAGACCAAAAACTATGAAGCTACTAGAAGAAAACATAGAGAAAATCCTCCAGGACAATAGTCTGGGAAGCCTTAATAGAGAAGATCTCAAAAGTACAGGCAACAAAAGCAAAAACAAACAAAAGGAATTATATTTTTAAAAAAGCTCTGCAAAGCAAAGGAAACAATTAACAGAATGAAGAGACAGCCTGAAGAATGGGAGAAAATAGTAGCAAACTATCCATCCAACAAAGAATTAATATCAAGAATATACAAAGAACTCAAATAGATTAACAGCAAAAATAAATATTCCAATTTAAAAATGGGTATAAATAGGCAGGGTGTGGTGGCTCATGCCTATAATCCCAGCACGTTGGGAGGCAGAGGAGGGAGAAATAGAGAAATGCTTGAGCACAGGAGTTTGGGAACCAGTCTGGGCAACATAACAAGTCCTTGTCTCTACAGAAAAATTTAAAAATTAGTCAGGTATGGTGGTGCGTGCTTATAGTCCCAGCTACTGGGAGACTGAGGTGGGAGGTTTGCTTGGGCCTAGGAGTTTGTGGCTGAGGTGAGCTGTGAGCATGCTACTGCACTCTAACCTGGCTGACAAAGTGAAATCCCAGCTAAAAAATAAAAGTAAAAACTAAAATAAAGTAAAATAGGTAAATAAGCTGAATAGATATCTCTTAAAAGAAGATGTACAGGTGGGGGAATGAGGGGAATGAAAAAAATAAGATGTACAAATGGGCAACAGATATATAGAAAAATTTTCAATATCACTAATCAGAGAAATGCAAATCAAAACCATAGTGGGTTGGCATCTTACTCCAGTTGAGATGGTTATTATCAAAAAGATAAAAATTAAATACTGGTTAGGATGCAGAAAAAGTGCGACTGTTGGTAGGAATGTAAATTAGTACAGTCATTGTGGAAAACAGTATAGAGGTTTTTAAAAAAAACTAAAAATAGAATTGCCATATGATTCAGAAACCTCACTACTGGGTACATAGCTTTAAAAAGTCAACATGTTACAGAGGTATCTGCATGCTCTGTTTACTGTTCACAATATTCACAATAGTCAAGATATGGAATCAAGCATAGTGTTCATCCACAGATAAATGGGTAAAGATAATATGGCATATATACACACAATGGAATACTATTCAGCTATAAAAAAAGAACAAAGTTCTGTGATTCTCAGCAACATAGAGCAGCTAAAGCAAGTTGATCTCATAGAAGTAGAAAGTAGTATAGTGATGACTAGAGGCTTGAAAGTTTGGGAGAAAAGATAATCAGAGATTGGGTAACTGACACAAAATTACAACTAAATAAAACTAATAAGTTTTAATGTTCTATAGTGTTATAGGGTGCCTATAATTAACAGCAATTTATTGTATATTTGCAAGTAGCGAGATGAGCAAGTTTTGGACATCCCCCAAACAAAAAAGTGATAAATGTTTGAAGTGATGGATATACTAATTGCTCTGATTTGATCACTACATAGTGTCTACATGTATCAAAATATCACACTGTACCCCATAAATATGTATAATTATCATGTGTCAATTAAATTTTCTTTAAAAAGTTTCCAAGATAATTTAAAATGCAAGTTTCATATGTATAAAAAACAAGATATAGGCATAAATTGAATATTGGTAAAATAAGGTAGAAGACAATTCATAAAAATAAATTTAGTTTGGAAAAGTCTTCTCATAGAAGTTGCAATTCCCAGTAGTTACAAAGAAAAAAAACAAACTGATTTGTGTGTGTGTGCGTGTGTGTGTGAAACAAACATACACAAACATATACAGTGATGTGTCACTTAACAACAGAGATATGTTCTGTATGCGTCAGTAGGCAAGATTTCATCATTGTTCAATCATCATAGAATGCCTTCACACAAACCTAGGGGACATATCCACTACATACCTAGGTTGTATAGTACAGTGTATTGTTTTAAGGCTACAAACCCATACACCATGGTTTTAAATACTTGAATATTGCTGGCAGTTTTAGCATACGGTTAAGTATTTGTGTATCTAAACATATTTAATCATAGAAAAGGTATAGTAAAAATTCAATATAAAAGATAAAAAATGGTATCCCTGTATAGAGGAATACCATAAACGAAGTTTGTGGGACTGGAAGTTGATTTGGATGAGTCAGTAAGTGACAGTGAATGTGAGGTCCTAAGGCGTTACAGTATACTACCCTAAACTTTATAAACATTGTATGCTTCGAGTACACTAAATTTGTTTTTTAACTTTTCCTGCGTTTAAAATTTGCATATATTTAGGGGGTATAAGCACAGTTTTAATGCATAGATATTTCAAAGTGGTGAAGTAACACAATTTATTTTTTCAATAATAAATTAACCATAGCTTACTATAACTATTTTATTTTATAAACTTTTAAAACTTTTTAACTTATTTGTAGCTTAGTAGAGAAAATACAAACATTATACAGCTGTAAAAATGTTTTCTTTATATTTTTACTCAGTAAACTTTTAAATTTTTATATATTTTTCTGTTTTTTATTTTCAAATTTTTTGTTGAAATCTGAGACACAAACACACACATTAGTCTAAGCCTACACAAGCTCAAGATCATCAATATCACTGTCTTCCATCTCCACATCCTGTCCCACTTGAAGGTCTTTAGGAGCAATAACACGCATGGAGTTGTCATTTGTCTAATAAAAATGCCTTCTCCTGGAAATGGCTCCTGAAGGATCTGCCTGAGGCTGTTTAACAGTTAACATCTTTTTTTTATAATCAATATTTTTTATTGTGATGTTGTGGGGTACAGTTAAGGGTTAGGTATACAAATATGTTTCATTCAGGCACGCTATTGATAAGAGGTGCTTCCTCATCCCCAGACAGATATTTGTTACCATTAATCCCATCTCCCTACCTCCCACATATTTTCCCACTACTGTCAGTCATTTTCTTATAGTATTACATTGGATGTTCAAGGTCCATTATATGAGTGAGAACATGTGATACTCAGATCTTTGTTTTTGCAAGAGGTCACTCAGTATTATAGACTCTAGTTCCATCCAGGTTGCTGCGAAATTCATGATTTTGTTCTTTTTTATGGCTGCGTAGTATTCCATCATGTATATGTACCACATTTTTTTAATTCAGCCCTCTTTTAATGGGCAGCATGGTTGCTTCCAGGTTCATGCTATTGTGAACAATGCTGTGATAAACATATGTGTGTGGGTATCTTTTTTATAGAGTGATTTGAGTTCTTCAGGATATATTCCAAGCTTCTGCAAAGCCAAAGAAACCATCAAGAGAGCAGGGAGACAGCCTACAGATGGGGAAGAAGTATTTGCCAACACCAGGTCAGACAAAGGCTTAACATCTTTGACCTACAAGGAACTCAAACGTGCTGAAAAGAAAAAAACAAACAACCCCCATTATAAAATGGGCAAAAGATATGAACAGATACTTCACAAAGGAAGACATCCGAGCAGCCAACAGACACATGAAGAAATGTTCAACCTCACTAATCATCAGGGAGATGCAAATAAAAACAACAGTTAACATTTTTTATGAGTCAAAGGAGTACACTCTATAATAACAATTTAAAGTACAGTATAGTAAATATACAAACCAGTAACATAGTCATTTATTACCACTATCAGGTATTATGTGTTACACAAAATTGTATGTGTTATTCTTTTATATGACTGGCAGTGCACTAGGTTTGTTTACACCAGAATCACCAAAAATACGTGATGATTCCTTGTGCTATGAAGTTACAATGGCTAGCATGTCACTAGGGAATAGGAATTTTTCTGTTCCATTATAATCTTACGGGATCACTGTCATGTATGTGACCCATTGTTGGCCAAAATGTTGTTATTTGGTGCATGACTATATGTGTCTGTACATAGATATACAGCACATATGTAGCAATTCAAAAGACTGGCAGAAATAGTTGTGACAGACATAAAAGAGGAAAGATTCATACACAAACTATACAGTAGTTCTTAAAAATCATTATCACAAGGCAAACAGCACATTTGATTAATTAGTCAAAGCTTAAGCTAGTTATTTAAAAATGACTAATTAATATATGAAAAACAATTTAACTTTCTTTGCAATTACGGGACAATTGAGATATTACTTTTTATTACGTCAAACAGCCCTGAATATTGCATCTGTATCTGCTAAGCAGCAGATGATACTGGCAGAACATGTATACCTTGAACTTTAGTGAATCCTTATAGCAAATACTGATACATGTTCTGTGGTTTTTGCCAATTTCTAGTACTTGGTGGTTAGGCAGGAGGGCAACCCATATCTCATTAGGAGAAACCAAAAGGACATAATCACTGATCCAGAACATAAACAACGAATAGGGTTATATTAATAGTCTATTGTTAGTGTAACAAATTACCCCAAACTTAGTGGTTTAAGCAACACAAACTTGTTTTCTTATAGTTCTGTAGTTTAGAAGTCTGACATGAATCTTTCTGGGCTAACTCAAGATGTCAGCAGGGCTGCACTATGTTCTGGAGGTTCAAGGGAAGCATCCATGTCTTTTTTGAGACTGTGGCTCATGACTCCTTCCTTGTCTTCAAAGCATCTCCCTGATTATTCTTCTGTAGACATAGATCTCTGACCACAGCTTGGAAAAGTTCTCTGCTCTTGGAGATTGCTACGATTAGATTGAGCACAGGATATGCAGGATAATCTCCACGTCTCAAGATTATTTACCATAATCACATCTGCAATCTTCCTTTTGTCATCTAAGGTAACATACTCACAGGTTTTGGGAATTAGGACATGGTCACCTTCTGGGGACCATCATTCTGCATACCACAATCAAGCTTCTTGCAGACTCAGTAGGAGGGAGCTATCACCTACAAAAATGCTTCTTTGCGAAGGATTTAAGGCCAACAAAACTCGCCCTGTCAGTGAAGACAGCACTACAAGTCTTCATGCAATTAAGCATTCCTTAGTAATATTAAAGGAACTCATACCCCTTGATTGTGCCTATAACAGCATTCATCACAATAGCCCTGTGACAACCATACACTTCATCAAATTAGCCAAAAAAAACCAAAAACAAAAACAAAAAAAACCTTAAAAATTGATATCATTTCATATTGTTAAAGATTTGGAGAACTACTACTTCTATGTAATGTTGGTGAGTTTCTAAATTAGAATTGATTTTTACTTTCTTTTTTTGAAGTCAGTATGGCAATTATCTATCAGAATTTCAAAAATGTGAATACTCTTCAACCTAGCAATTTCTTAGATGTCTATCCTGTGGAAAACACCTTTACCTAGCACAAAGGAAAGTACAAACTTCAACACTGAGTTTGTTAAGGCATATCTGAAAGAATTTCAGTGATCATTAAAAGAGCAAATGTTAAATAAATGCTGGTAGATTCACACTTTGGAATACGAGACAGATTTTAAAATGATAAAATAGATCTACATAGACTAAAATAAAAAGATAACTAAGATATAGCAAAGTAAAAGAGCTATGCTATGAAAGAATATAATCATGTGTGTGTAATACAAAAGTAATGAAAAGATTCAGAAAGATATAAGCAAAATTTCAATAATGATTTCCATTGAGAAGGGCATTGAATATGGAATTGGGCATGAGAGTTTAATAGACAGTCTCTCATTTTCACTTACAATTTTAAAAAATTTTGTTATAAAGTGTATTTTTACATGCAATAATTTTTAAATGACCAAATAGAAAAGAAAAATAAGCACCTTTTAATTTGCAATATTTGATGATAAGATGATTTCATATTTTCCCTAACTCAATGAATCATCAAAAAAATCTAATCCAATTAGTCTTACTTCAAAGATAAGCATTATTATCCCCATTTTCACCAGGTGTGAGGGCTCACGCCTGTAACCCCAATACAGAAGGAGGCTGCAGTGGGAAAGTGATTGAGCCCAGAAGTTGAAGACCAACCTAGGTAATATAGTGAGACCTTGTCTTTACAAAAATAAAATAAAATAAAGTAAAAATTAGCCAGGTGTGGTGGCGTGTGCCAGTAATCCCAGACTCTCAGGAGGATAAGGGTGACATTCACCCAAACCCAGTGAACCACAATTGTGCCAGTGCACTCCAGCCTGGGTGACAGAGTGAGATCCCAACTGAAAAAAAAAATCCCATTTTCCAGGCAAAGTTTTATGAATTGACTTTAATTACCCACAGCTTCTTAGCAGCAGAATTAGAATGGGAAAAACCATCTCTGGATTCATATATAGCCATAACAAGTTACGAAATAGCTGGTAAGAGCAGAAGCAGGTTTCTAGACACTTTTCTGAACCACTGTCTTGTAAGTGTGGTCCCCAATTATTCACTCTGTAGCCATACCCTTTCCCATGTGTATCCGTAGTTTTTCTCTTTGTTTGAGCTTGACCATGTGATTTGCTTTAGCCAGTGGGATGTTAGTAAACATAACATAATCAGGGGCTTACTGTGCTTGCTTAGTGGGATTGGTCCCTTTGAGCTTCTTTCATCTCTAGGAGTAGAGCTTCTCCCAGCTAGCAGCTATCTCTGGACTGCAGAATAAACACAAATGGAACAGAGTCGCTCCAGGCAACCAACAGACATGCTTCATGAAGAAGAGTCCCTTCGGCTCACCTGCAGATCCCTGAGTTTATGGTGATTTTTTTATGCTTCTTAATTTTGTGAATTATTATTATTGAGTCAGAGTCTTATTCTGTTACCGAAGCTGGAGTGCAGTAGCACTCTCACAGCTCATGGCAGCCTTGACCTCCTGGGCTCAAGCAATCCTTCTACCTCAGCCTCCTGAGTATCTGGGACTACAGGCACAAGCCACCACACCCAGTTAATTTTTAAAATTTTTTGTAGAAATAAGATCTTGCTATGTTGCCCAGACTAGTCTCAAACTCCTGGCCTCAAGCAATCCTTCTGCTTTGGACTCCCAAAGTTCTGGGATTGTAGGCATGAGCCATAGCAGTAAGCCAGTTTACATATATATATATATGTTTTTTTCTCCCCTCTGGTTGAACCCTGACCAATATAAAGGCCTTATTATAACCAGAGAATCAGAACTATTGTGAGTACACACATACAATCATCACACATACCATCACAAATACTTGTACCTATACATGCAAATACCTGTAACAGGTTCTTGGCCTTATGCAATGATGGGAGCTAGTTAAGTGTCTATGTAAGGCCATTGTTTTTGTATGCGATGCTGGAGCTCGAAGCTCAAAGAACTGAAAGTCAGGAAGAGAAGATGGATGTAAAGTGGAGGGGCCTGAGGGCAGACTCAAGCCACAAGCACAGATTGGAACCCCATGAGGATACAGTATTAGTTTTTGTTGCCTCTGGCCTTGACGATGTAGGTATCCTACAGAAGCCGTAGGTATCCCTTGCCACAGAGCTAAACATACACACCTGGCCCAGCAGTAGTAGAAGCTGAAGGAGGACCCAGGGGAAAGCAGAGTAGATGCTGGCCCAGTTGCTGCTTTGAGCCAATGTGATGAGCCAAAAAATCAGTAATAACACATGTGAGCTATTAAGTGGCTGCTGATCCACACTCCAAAACTTTCCAGGAGTCTCCCTTGTGGTGCCACCTAACCAGAAACATATTAGAAAGGGAATTCTGTGACATGGTTCATACCCATAATACCAGCACTTTGGGAGGTCAAGGGGGAAGAATTGCTTGAGCCCAGGAGTTTGAAACCCGCCTGGGCAACAGAGCAAAACCTTGTCTCTACAAAAGGATCAAAAAATTAGCCAGGCCTGGTAGTGTACAGCAAATCCCCAGCTACTAGGGATGCTGAGGCAGAAGGCTTCCTTGAGCCCAGGAGGTCAAGGCTGCGATGAGCCAAGATCGTGCCACTGCACTCTGACCTGGCCGACAGAGTGAAACCCCAATTCAAAAAATAAAATTTAATTTAATTTAAAAAAGAAAGAATTCTGAGAAAAGCAGTGCAGCTTTTCAAAGTAGACTCATTATAAAGCCATCATAGCCTCTGATATTCCCATTTAATAAAGAGAGTCCTCAGGGAGTGTGTAGAACATGACTAATATCTCATAGCTTGTAATTGGCAGATTTGGAGCTTAAATCAAGCCCTATGATTTCAGGCCCTGTGTGATTCCCATTTTACGTATTATGAATAAACCTTTCATGCTGTGATAGCTTCTCCTAAAGCTGGAGAGGATCATCATGGGTGGGCACAGGAAAGGGTAATTGAGGAGCTTGGGACATTTAGAGAAAGACTAACCTAGATGGAGTCTAGAAGGGCAGGTATCTAGGGGTAGCCTGGGGTCAGGAAGTCCTTGAGGAATGAGTCAGATATATGGAGAACACACCTTCACTTTTGTCTCCGTGTTTCGTTATTGTGTGTGATTGCTTTGAAGTCTGATAAGCCTTGTGAAGCAGGTGTGCATGGGAAGGTAAAATGTATCAGGCTGGAACAAGCAGGCATAGCGTGGGGCAGGATCTGGAGACCTCCCCAGGAATGGGAAAACCCCAGAAAGAAAGCATAAGAGGGGACATTCCAAAGAAAGATACACCGTGCAGTAGTACCTCTGGGCAGTCTACCTCAAGCCTGCACAATGCCTTAACAAGGGCTCCCTGTGAAGGTAGCTTGGAGAGTGTGTGGCAATTTCCCAAAAGCCAGAGATGGATAGGGCAAGAGTTAGAAGGTGACAGCATACAAGTCACAGCATGAGGGTCCAGGAATAGAAATCTCATCAACATGTTGAGAAGGAATGAGAAAGAACTTGCATCAATACCTCTGATGTCCTGGAGGGGATGCGTACCACTGCAGGGCAGACTATATGCTCTAGGAGGGTGTGGGAATCTCGACTGTTCTGGTTACCATGGCAACACTAGTCTGGCATCCTGCATGACACATAGTAGTCACTCGAAAAGCACATATGTATGAATGAATATGTATCACAGGCTTTGGTATGAAACAGCTTCAGATTCAAAATCTCTTCTCCACCACAAATAAATCATAAAAATTGGGCATTTTATGTAATCTATCTTGACCTCAGTTTCTTTTTCAGTAATATGGGAATAACAATTATCATTCAATTTACTTGTAATAGGTGTAAATATAATATATGGTAGAAGTTACATGCAGAACCTGGTTCATAATAAATAGAGGTTCCAGGCGTGTTATTTTCCTGCAATACTGATTAGAATCTCAAGTCAGGGACATGAATATAATAAAGGGATACACTTATCAGAAAGGGGGTATCAAGTGAGGGTCCAGATGCATCAAAGGCACCAGAAAACAAGGTGAAAGAAGAACCATTAAAAGAGCTGAGTTGCCCTTGGGGTTCCTGAGAGTTAATCAAGGACTCATGTAAATTCCCCATCAACTCACCCTCAGGACAGGCTGGCCCCAGAGATGGGAGCAGGCTTCGGAGCAGGCAGGTCTGTGCAGGTTGCATGCTCCAGAGCTGTCTGTCTCTGAGAGCCAAGGCCTGAGGGGAGGCAGTGGCAGGATGAGTGCTCGATGATGCAGTGGGACTCTGAGCAGGGAGCAGCTAAAAGACTGCCCGGTGATTTACAGCCTTTAAATGGCTCTCCCCTTCTGCAAAACTCTTAATTTAATAGACAAACATCTTGGGATAAGGGCTCACTAGAGACAGAGCTGATGGGATAAATGCTGCAAGATTAAAGACCTACAGAGGGGAGTGCATAACTCTATTATGAAAATGGGAAATAACTTTTCCAGCAGGAAACTTCCCCTCCCCCTTCCCAAATCACAAACTTAAGAAAAGCCATCAACAAAGGATGTAGGATACTGAATGTTTCTGGAACACAGAGTCCTCATGCTTGAAAGAGACCTTGGTCACTGTATTGTCCAGCATCTTTTTACCCACACAGATGAGAAACTGAGTTGCAAGGAGGTGAGGTGTCTCACCAAGTGAGTTATTAGCAAAGTTAGTACTAAGATTTTCGTGTCTAGGTTTCCATTTGTTTCATAGTTGAGCATAACGTCTTGGTTCTGTCTTGCACACTGTTATACCCTCAGTAACTAGCTAAGTACAGACACACAGTGGGTCTTTTATAAATACTTTGTGAAGAAATGGGGTGTCTGTGGGCCTTTCAGGAACATCTCCCAGGAAGCCTATCAGTTTCTTCTTCAGCAAAGTACCTGAGATTATTGATTTGCTGGGAGTTGACTGTTTAGGTCCTAATTTCTTTAGTGTTTGCTTTCCAGTCTGAATATCCCCCACCTCCAACCAGCCCATGGCTTGTCTCAGCAGTATTTCTTCCAGTTACAGCATCTGTTCTATAACACAGACATCAGTCTCTGTCCTGAACATTGACTTCGCAGAGCCAAAGGTGAACTGATTGAAGTAGGGCAGTAAGGTGGGATATCATAACTGGGCTATGTAAGTTGACTAAGAGTTAAACGGATGTGGGGTTGAGGGTTGACCCAAGATCATGTGCTTGATGTCAACTTAATTTTTCAATCTAAACATGAGTAAGTGTGTAGACTACAGATAAAATACCAGAGTTGCCAGGCATGATAAAACAAACACAGTTAGGGAAACTGAAAACCTTAAATATACGGAAAATCCACACCAGGCTCTTTGGAGAGGGATCTGAGGGCTCTAGACCCAACTCCCAAAGGAGTTCTTTTATTGGTGTTTAAAGAATGGCGTTTTGAGTTTTCATCTGACAATATTTTCCTCTTATAATTAACTATTGGTTAACTGTAACCAGTGTTTCAAAATGTGCAAAAGTATAGGAGAAAAATTTTTAAGTTTATATACATATATTTGTGGACGTCGATAGCAGAATATACTAAGGTTCAAGCCCTACATCTGCCTTTTACTGTGTGCTTGACCTAGAGCAATTTATGTAACCTATGTGGGTTTCAGTTTTCTCTTCTATATAGTGGACATGACCATAGTATCAACCTTAATTGGATTTTATGGGAGACTAATGAAACTCAGCATAGTGCTTGACCCGCAGTAGATGCTCACTGAGTGTGTGTGTGTGTGTGTGTGTGTGTGTGTGTGTGTGTGTGTTTGTGTGTGTGTGTAGGAATGCTTTATTTTTGTCTGCTGCTCCCTTATGTTCATCAAAACATTCTCAGAAGGTCATCAATATCAGTCATCAGTTTGCAGCTGCCTTCAGGAAAAGTGCTTTATGTACCTTCTCAGTTTTAGAGTGCTTAGTCTCATTTTGAATACTGCTATACCTTCTGGCTTTTGACTTCCACTTAGAATTTAATTTACCTTTACAACTTTGCGTTCTCTCTCATCACTCTTTGTATAGAGCACGCTCTTATTATTTCTGTGTATTTTCTTTGATTTTTTTTCTCTCTAAATCAGGTTTGGCAAGCCAATTTCTTGGCTTTGTTTACCTGAAAGGTATCTACTGAACACCTATTATGTTCTGGACATGGTACCCTTTATATAATTTATTGTGCCTAATCCTCATTCCCTACAGCAATTTTTGAATAATAAAAAAAAGGTAAGATAAAAATAACCCAGGGCATAGTTGTATTACATATAAACTTCATTATTTTTGAGTCATAGTCTCACTCTGTCACCCAGGCGGGAGTGCAGTGGCACGCTTACAGCCACTGCAACCTTGACCTACTGTACTCAGGCGATCCTTCCTCCTCAGTTTTCCAAGTATTTGGAACTACAGGTATGTGCCACCAAGTCCTGCTAATTTTTTGTTTTATTGTAGAGACAAGGTCTCACCATATTGCCCAGGCTGCTCTCAAACCTATGAACTCAGGCAATCCTCTTGCCTCTGCCTCCCAAAGTGCTGCGATTACAACTGTGCCCAGCTGTAAACTTCATTCTTAACCACAATTTGCAATATACTTATTAACAATAGGAGTACATGGAAGGTTTACTGATTAAAATTTTCCATGGCATAAAGCTCAAAGAAGCAGCCAGTACACTGAATAATAATCAGGATTTAACATCCATTTGACTAGTGAGAACACTGGATCAAATCTAAAAAGATAAAATTAAATATGGACAAATATCAAGTGCTCACTTGGATTTAAAACCCCAACTCTATAAATATAGGATGAGGAAAATATGGTTTGGAAGAAAGTTAGGTTTAAACTCTGATGTATTTCTATTTAAGTGTGGCAGTGGCATGAGTCAACAATGAGCTTTGACTGGAACAAAAAATGCTAATGCTATTATTGGCTGAACTAAGAGTAGTTTCATGCTTAATGAAGAAAAAATGATAACTCCACCACTCCACCATAGTTAAGTTAACCATGGCCCAATAATGAGTACAATCTTGGGTTTAATGTCAGAGTAGGCTTGATGATGACAAACCAGCACAAGGCTAGAAGAAAGAAAGGAAAAGCAAATCAGATACACAAAATGGTTGGGGGAACTTCTGATTCTTAGCCTGGAGAGATAAAATGTTGAAAGAAATAGCCTGGTAGCAATCTGCAAACATCTGAGCAGTTGTGGAGGAAATACTGAAAGTTAGAATAATACAATAGATGGAGACTGCAGGAAGGCAAAGATTAGCTCCATATAAAGAATAACTTTCTAAAATGTAAAGCTGCCTCCTTAAGAAATGAGTAGGCTTGTAGATTCCCCCACTTCCATGATCAATCACACACTGGGTAACTGCCAGAACCATCAGGTGGTACTGTTATATAAGAAGCTGGAACTGCATTGCATAAAGTCAAAAGCCATATCTTAGATATTTTTATGCATGATAAATATTTGTTGAATGATTAACAGCCAGATACAATTGCTTCCTTGTATGACAAATATGTTTAACAGTAAGGCAAATTTTTATAAATAGAAATGTAGATTTATAGAAGCTTGATTAACGTTTTAAAATGACTAAAAGAATAAAGGAAAAAAGAAGAAAGTTGCTCATCAAAGTTGAGAATGTGAAACGTACCATGAAGTTAAAAAAATACCAATTATTGACTCACCTAAAGAAGCTTGGAGTTTACTTGGCCTCATATTTCTGATCTAAAACTTAACAAAAGAGGTACTATAAAAAGGTGCTATTACTGTCAATGTCTTTATTTAACATAGGAGGTAACTAAGGTTCAGACAGACCTTAGATTGTCCCAAATACAGGACTGAGTTTCAAAGGCCAGGTTTTTTATTCCAAATCCTAAGTTTTGCTTTTGTTCTAACTATATCACACTAATAAGAGATAAATGAATGAAATAATCTAGAGAAGTAAAAAAGTTATTACTTTAAATGTGGTGTAGAATAAAAATATAAATAATTTCAAGTCTTGCCTTTAATTTAAAAAATAACAAAAAATGAAAGACTATCATTTCAAGTAAGAAAAGCTGAGAAACCATGAGAAGGTGAAATGAAGGAGGAAAAATAAAGACATTCACATGGTACCTGTTCTGACTAGGTAAAAAAAGCCAATAGGCAGGCTGATTCCTGGTGTGTGTGTTCCTTCCTGGTCATGGTGTGGCTAAGCACACAATGAAGCTGGAAGGAAAGAGAAGCAAGAGAGAATGATGCTTCCTCTGGGAGCTGGGCATTATTGCTTGCTGTGGTGAACAGGTAGTTTTGAAAATTATACACCATGGTGGCAGGTAATTTATTTTTTATAAATTGTGAGGCCTGAGTTGAAATTGAGAAAAAGAGAAAAAACATCTGAAATGAGTAGGAAGGAGTTCTTTGAGCTTGCCTGCACATGGCCAGTGTGATTAGTTCTGAGTGTCGCCTGGAGGAGGCACTGTCCATCCTGCTCTGATGACAAGAATGTGACCTTGGCCAAGGGCTTGTCTGCTGATAGTTTATGCCTAAATCCCCAGATGTGGTCAGTCCCCCACACTGCTCCCTTAGCACCTTCTAATCTTAGTAATTTAGCACATATCTTAGTTTATTATAATTCCACCCCTCTTTGCTCATCTGCTCTGTTTGACTGGGAGATCCAACACTGGGACTCAGTAAGCACTGGGGATATAATGGTAACAAAGACTGACAAATGATAGAGTGTTGATGTGTGAAAAAAATGAATTGTGAAAAGTGAATCCCTAACTTTCTAGATGGAGACACTGACGTTCAGAGAAAAGAATTGACGGTCTGTTCACTGTTTCACTGTACAATAGTGAGCAACACAAACCCTGCTCTCTTGGAGCTTGTTATCCAGTGGTGAAGACAGATGTTAAATCAGTAATGCAGACCCCAGATGTACAAAACACTGCAGAGAGAGTTAGGGTGATATGAGAAGGTTTCATATGGATCAGAGAGTCAAGTGGTCCTTCATGGTATCATACAGTCTCCTAGTGGCAAAGCCAAGGAGAGTTCCTAAACCTACTGATTGCCAATTCCATCATTTCTTCTTTACATAAACCTTTGACAATAATTAAACAAAACTTCAGTTCACCCTAGACTAAGGGTTCTTTAGAATTATGTGTCCCATTGATACCTTTGAGAATCATATCAGATTCTGAAGTTATGAATTATCATAAAGTACATTGTGCCCAACATATATAATTTAGATATAATTTCAGGAGCCATCTAGGACTCCTAGATTTGGAATTCTTGTTCTGAGTCACTTTCTTAGGTGACTTCATCTACTCCTGGTTCTTTCTTTTGGATCCATCTCAACCTGGACTCTGCAACTTAGCTATCGCCCCTGCAATTCTGGGCAGCTGTCTGCTGAGCAGCACTGCTGTTAGGGGGTAGCAAGAGCTGCACTTGGCAAAAAATTGAGCATGCTGGGGAAGGGATTAGCAGTGGCATTGAGAGCCTAAAGAGAGCAGAAGTATGTTGTTTTTAAAAAATCTTCTGGTGCACAGGTAGAGGTAGTTAATAGGTGGTCATAAAAATATGCCTACTGCCCAGAAAAGGATAGGGAGGAGATGTCGGGTTTAGAATTGTTAGACCATGAGTGCAGGTTATGCCCTGAGTCTGAATGATATTGCCATAGGAGAAATTATATAATAGGAAGAGAGGAAAGTGTAAGGAAAGAAAAAGGGAAGACAGAGAGAGGAAAGGCAAAACAGAGAAGTGAAAGAAGGATAAAAGGAAAGTAAATTGAAGGACAAGGGGTACTGTCAAAGAAGATCCTAGGAAACATTAGCATTTACAAAGTCAATACAAGAGGAAGAATATTTTATTACACACACACACACACACACACACACACACACACAATATATTTATTTATTTATTTAGAGTTAGGGTCTTACTCTCTCACCCAGGCTAAAGAGCAGTGGTACAATCACAGTTCACTTCACAGCTCACCACAGTCTCAAACTCCTCGGCGCAGGTGATCCTTTTGCCTCAGCCTCCTAAGTAGCTGAAACTACAGGAGTGCACCACCATACCCGTAGTTTTTACACTTTTTTTGTCGACACAGGTTCTTGCTATATTGTCCAGGCTGGTCCCAAACTCCAAGGCTCAAGCAATTCTCCTACCTAGCTTCCCAAAGTGCTGGGATTATAGGCATGAGCCACTGCTCCTGGCCAGAAGAACCTTTATAGAAGCCTGAGAATCCTAGAAAGAAATCAGTTTAGAGGAAGAAGTAATCAATACCCAAAACTATAGACATCAAGTAAGAAAAGAATCTGACTATGTCCATTGGGTCTTGGAATTAGGATGTCATTTTGGGGATGTTGGCAAAAGAAGACTGAAATTTTAAGAGAGGAGATTCAATTTCACTGAGTCAGGGAATGAATTAAAGGTAAAAATGTAGAAACAAGTCAGAACAACCCTTCAAGATGGTTATCTTTGAAAGACTAAGAAAAGATGTGATTTAAGAAGTACATGGCAGACTGGGGAAGCTACTGTTGGAGAGATATAATTTTGAAATGAAGGCTGAGGTAGGAAAAAAAGAAATTTAAAAAAAGAAATAAACATCTCAGAAAGAGAAGGCCCACCTGATGAAATAACGTCTTAGAGGAGATGTAGTGATATGTTTGAAGACATGGAGCAGGAGGAAAAATCTTAGGTGGTGCAGGACCCTGAAAGTAGGGAGTAAGTACAGACGCAGTTGAGTTGGTAGGTAGGACAAGGAGATAGTTGAGGGGCTGTAACTGAGATCCTCAAGCTGTCCAAATAGTGGGAGGCCACCGTCCTCTCTTTCTCCTCACTTTCTCTTTGCTGCTGCCAGTTTCCGGAACTCCACCACTCTACCCCACCACTCCCTTTGTGATGGAAGCACCAAAAGTCACAGGGCTGGTTTTAAATAGCCCTGAAGTCTGTTCTCTGCATCTTCATGAACTCAACCTTTTTAGAATACAACCTTTAAAGAAAGTTTAAACATTAGATGCAAAAAACAAGGGGGAACATGTTTTTCCTAATGCTATGTGCAAATGTCATTTTAGGACTGATGAGTCTGGTTGAGAAACTGTGAATCCTGTTTTGCTTTCTGTAGTCTATTCCAAAATTTGAAGAAAAATACTCAACCTTCAGGAACCTTCTTTCAGTCTTTGGTTGACCTGAAAGAGCCATGATTTCTGGTCTACAATTTGCTGTCTTTTCTTTTCCTGGGTCTCAGTTTCCTCATTTTAGCAAAGTGATTCTGGGCATGGTGATCTGCAAGGTCTCCTTCAATGCCAAGAAAGAGTCTAAGATTTAGGAAAATTACTTGGATCCCAGTATTTCTACTAAGGGCAGATTTAGCTATGAATCATAACTCAAATAATGAAGAAAGGAAAGAAAAGGAGGGGATAGAACCCTCTGGGGAAAGTAAAAGCAGATGTTGTACCCTGATATCATATTTTCCAGAAAAGATCAGCGTTTCTCAAAAGGCTTTAGCACAGAAATTTCCTGTCTTGTGTCACTGACTCACAGGAGCAGGTCAAAGCCAGTCTTACATCTGTTCCTTCAACTTGACCTGAGCATAAAAGAAGCTGAAGGCAAAATGAGTAAATGCACAAGAGATCAGGCAATAATATTAGGGGAAAGTGAAGCTGAGAAAGTTCAAGAAAACTGACAAATATTTTTTACATTTTCCACCTTTCTGTGAGGCTTGAGATAGGGACCCAGTACTTCACTATCTCTTAACAGAGTTGTATGCTATGGTTCTTTCCTTCCCTACCTGAGGAATTGTGAATATATTCATTAGGCTGTGAGTTGGTGGTCTGAATCTTTATTCTGAAATCTGGTGTTGCACCATAACAAGCTGGGAGGACTTGGGCTACATAAGAAAACCGACAATTAAGTTCGTGAACTCATCCTAGAAAAAATGTCCCCTTGGGAAGCTATGCACTGATGCCAATGCCTAGTTCACCCGTCAAAGCAATTTAGGAACGTTTTTTCCTAGAATGGCCATCAGAGCTGTCATCATATTACCCTTGATGTCCTGAATGCCATCAAAATGTCTTCCTTTCAATATTTCCTTTATCTTCAGGTAAAGAAAAAAGTCATTGGAGGCCAGATCAGGTGAGTAGTGAGGGTGCTCTAATACAGTTATTTGTTTACTGGCTAAAAACTCCTTCATAGACAGTGCTGTATGAGCTAGTTCATTGTCGTGATGCAAGAGCTCCTTTGGGACCATTTTTGCACACACCTTTCTCATGCTAAGATTTTTAGTTACGATTTTCCTGTTTCTGTATCAATGTTTATTTGGTCTGCTCTGCTTCTCACAGTCAGTTGATGATTTTGACACACAATTCAATAAATTTTTGCAATGTTTTCATCAGTTTTGCTTGTTACTGGTTGTCCTGATGTCTCCTCATCAGTGACACTTTCTCTCCCCTCAGAAAAACATTTAATGCATTTGTGCTGCTGTTTTTTTCATGGCATTATCCCCATAAGCTTAGACTAGTGTGTCCCTGATTTCACTTCCACTCTTACCAAGTTTAACAAGAAATTCAATGTTTACTTGTTGCTCTAATTCAAACTTTGATGTTATCACAACAAAATCTCTGATGACCATTCTGGAAAAGAAAGTTCCAAAATTGTTTTGGCAGATGGACTATGTAGTGGCATCAATACATAGCTTCTGAAGGGGAGTATTTCAAAGGTGACTGTAGCAATATTCAGCAATAAGATACATAACACTTTTTCTAGGATGAGTTCATGAACTTAATTGTCAGACCCTATAAACTCTTGTCATTTCCATTTTGTTCATCTGTCAAATTTAAAATAGTATATATTTATCTTACAGGACAATTTAAAGCCATATGGTATATAAAAAGTTTTCTGATGTTGGAACCAGCTGTATCTGGATTCAAATTCTATTGCATTTCCACTAGCCATAACTATTTCATTCTTTTCTGTTTTGCTCAGGTGCCAGTCTCTCTCCCCCACCTCTCACTCTTTGCTCAGACTTTACCTATTTCACTAGAAAGTCAATGAAAATGTCTACAAATCCCATTACTATTATCAGCTTACTGGGACCGAGGCATGTATACTTTTCTTTCTTTCCTTTTTCTGTAGATAATTGTCCATGCCTCTAGATACCACCATTACCCTTTCCCCTACCAACACAACTTCCACTTAAGGTCACTGCTTTTAGCAATCTAGAAATCATCTGGCTTCTCTGAATCACAATTCTCTCTCTCTCTCCTTTCTCTCTCTCTTTCTGGATAACTTCCCAATTAGCATATAAACATGATGCAACATCTCCCATGATTAAATGAGTTCCCTAAACCCCAGGCTCACAAAGATGGACTCATTTGCAGTAAATAGAAGTTTTATTCTTTCAGTTCCTTAGACCAGAACACTAGGCTTGCCCTTGTGTCTTCCCCCCGACCCCATACCCTGCTTCCAAGACATCAGCAAATCCTGCTGACTCTCCTTCAACTATACCCAACATGTGAACATTTCTCACAACTTCTGCTGCTACCCATAAATCCCTCCATGAAAGTGACAGCAACCTCTTCTCTGGTCTTTCTGCTGCCACCTTTGCCCTCAGTCTATTTGCTCCCAGCACCCAAGTAATTCTTTTAGAATATGAGTCGTAGTTGTTATTTTCCTACTCAAAACCTTCCTCTGATTAATAGCTTCCTACAGTATTCAAAGTATGACTTTACAATGACTTATGCTGTCCTGTGCCATCTGAACTCCTTGGGACCTCATCGGGGTAGAATATTTTCCCCTTCTCCCATGCAGCTCAAGCCAAATTTGCTCTCTTGTTGCTCCTTAATTCCACCAAGCTCATTCTCTCCTCAGAACTTTTTCCTATGCCATTCCCTCTGTCTGGCATGCTCTTATCCCATATGACTTCATATATATTAGTCTCTTACTTCTTCTGTGCCTTTGCTCGGTGTTGTCTCTCAAGAGGCCTTTGTCAACTATCATACGGAAAAAAAAAAAAAAAAAAAAACCATGTTCCACAGACACACTCTATCCTTAAACTTCTGTATGTTTTTCCCTTGGCATGCATCACCTTTCACATGATAAATTTCTTTGTTTGTTGACTTGATTATGATCTATCTTTCCTAGGAGGAATAAAGCACACTACTCCACTGTATTGTCAGTTCCTAGAATAGTGCCTGCCATTTAGCAGAAGCTTAAAAATTATTAAGTAAATATGTAGCAAAGTGGCTTCAGATAATTTATTTAACTTTCTAAATCTTTCTTTAATTCTAGGTTTGGAGGTATTATTGCTTATTTTGTAAGGTTGCTAGAAAGATCAAAGATAAGACACATGAAATGCATGGCATGTAGCAGGAGTACAATGAACAGCATGTATTATTATTAGTGTTGTGTGGATTAACTGGAATAATGTATGCAAAGGCCCTGGCATACTGACAACAGCCTAGGT
Source organism: Carlito syrichta (assembly GCF_000164805.1). Lineage (NCBI taxonomy): Eukaryota > Metazoa > Chordata > Mammalia > Primates > Tarsiidae > Carlito > Carlito syrichta. Next base: position 613,442 of record NW_007252774.1, on the reverse strand, counting down.
TTTATAGTTGCACAAATGAGCTCAAATTTTGATTCTGCACTTACAAGAAGATGGACTCCAGATAAGTTACTTAATCTCTTGTTAGTTTCAGATTTTTCATCTGTAGAATGAAAATAATGGTATCCTACTTGCACAGGTAATAAAATCTTCCTGATATATTGCAGGTGCTTGATAGAGATGCAATACTGTGAGGCTCAAATGGGGTCTGCATGTAAAAGTACCTGGCACAGAGAGTGAGATTGCTAAAGTCAAGAAAATAGGTTCTTGCATAAGAGCTTAATAGTATAGGCCACTCTTACATCATTGTGGCAGGAAGAACAATGGCCCCCAGAGTTCCTAGTCCCTGGAATCTGTGAATAGTTAGGTTAAGAGGAATGGTAAAGAAGAATCCAGGTTGTAACCAACTGACTTTAAAATTGACAGACTATCCTGGATTATTGAGTAGGACCAATGTAATCACAAAGATACTTCACTAGTATAATCCTTCTCCTGGAAATATTCCCAGAGGAACATAAATTGTTCTAAAAAAAGACACTTGTACATGCATGTTTATTGCCACACTATTCACACTAACAAAAACATGGAACCAACCCTACTGCCCATCAAAGGTAGACTGGATTAAAAAAAAAAGTGGTACATATACACATTGGAGTATTAACAAAGAACAATAACAAAGAACAAAATCATGAACTTCACAGAAAATTGGATGGAACTGAAGATCATCATACTAAGTGAATTATCACAGAAACAAAGATCTGAGTACTGCATGTTCTCACTCATAAGTGGACCTTGAACAATAGTCACATTAGCACAGGCAGGGAGCAGTAGTCACTGGGCATTGCTAGGGAAGAGAGGGAGGGAGAAGGAAGGAGTGTGGGGGGCAGGTGACAATACAAAAGGTGCTTGGTTCATTACCAGGGGAGTAAGGACCGGTTAGAAGCTCAAACTTCAACTGCATGCAGCCTACCCATGTAGCTAATCCTCACTTGTATTTCACATTCTTATAATAAAATAAAATAAAATAAAACAAAACTTAAAAAAGGTACTTAAAGAAAATAAGGAGGCAAAAGAGAAAAACCAGAGAGATAGTAGCATGAGAAGGATTTACCTGGCATTTACTGGTTTTGAAGGTGGAGGAAGGGTCAATGAGCCAGGGTATGTGGATGGCATGTGGAAACTGGAAAGGTCAGGGAAGTGAATTTCTCTCTAGAATATCTAGAAAGGAATAGAGCCCTGTCAACTCCTTGATTTTAGCTCAGTGAGATCCATTTCTGATTTCTGACTTCCAGAACTTTAAAATTAGCCACTGTGTTGTTTGTGATAATTTGCTAAAACAGCAATAGCAAGCTAATATAATCACTAATCAACCATATAGTATGGGTGATAACAAGCTTGCCCCTCACATTTGTGGGGTTTAAGGCAAGATTAGAAATATAGGTTTCTGGCTTTTAGCCCACCTATGTCCTCTTTTTTTTTTTTTTTTTTGAGTTGGAGTCTCACTTTGTCACCCAGCCCCTATGTCCTCTTTTTAGCCCAGCTCTTGGTTCCATATGTGTGTAGAAATCCTAGCCCTCAGTCCCACTCTTTCCATCTAAGATGTGCCCTCAGACACTTTTCAGACCTCGAGGTGTGCACATCAGCAGCTGAGCCCATCTCAAAAGGACAGATCACAGATGAGGCCCTGCAAGTGAACCTGGAGCTGTCCAAGCAGAACATACTGGAGTACTGGGTTTCTGATACAGGGTCTACTCTAAAGTAGCACTCTCAGTAGAACTTTCTGTGATGATATGAGCATTCTGTATCTGAGCTGGCATTTGTGACTATTGGGCACTTCAAATGTGGATAGTGTAACTTCAGAATTGAATTTTTCATTGTATTGAATTGAAATTTAATAACTTAAATATAAATGCCCACACGTATCTAGTGGCTACTATATTAAGCAGCACAGATCTAAAACATGGGGCCCAAGACAGGATGTCCAGTTGGTCAGATTTTTAGGCAATACTGATGATGGGGTACATAAAAAGAAGATAAACAAAGTTTTGAAAACAAATACTTAAAAGCAATTAATCTTGTAAGGAGAAAATCCATAGTCTTCTTAGAGAAAATTAAGATCTCAGCTAGAATTTGATAAGAATTCTATTTTCTTTCTCTCCTTCAGATACTTTGGCATACAGTATCCTCTTTCCTGAGTGGTTGACTTTTCCTGGCCTTACAGTACTCTGGCCCTAATTTATTGTATCAACCTTTGCTGTGCAAAAATCACCCCTAAATTGATCAACTTAAAACAATAACCAGTGATTTTACTCATGATTCTGCCATTTGGCAATTTGGGGTGAGCTCTACTACTGGTCTTGACTGGAATCAATCACATCTCTGGTCTGCTACTGGGGCAGGTGAAAATGACCTCAGTGGATATGCTTCATCTCTGCCCCACATGGTCTCTCATTCCCCAGCAGGCCACTTTGTTCTCATAGTGATTGCAGCCTTCAGGGGAGACAAGTGGAAGATCCCAAGGCCTCTTGAAGTCTAATATACTAAGAAACTTCTAAGTCACATAACAAAAAAGAAACACAGGAAGAAATAAACAATTGTGAAGTTTTTTTTGTAATCTACCTCATTCACCTCTTGTAGATAGTTTCCCAGTACCCTGTGACTGAGCCTGTATGTCTGTCTTCATCTGTTTGGGCTACTGTAACAAGGTACCATAGAATGGGTATTTTATAAACAACAGAAATTTGCTTTTCACAGTTTTGGAAGCTAGAAATTCTAGATCAGGGTACTACTCTGGTTCTTGTGAGGACCCTTCAGGTTGCAGAAATTTGTCTTCTCCTTCTATCTACATATGTCAGAAAAGAGGGTGAGAGGGCAGTCTAGGGTGTCTTTGATTAAGTTACTAGTTTTCATACACCCTCATGACGTAATTGCCTCCCAAAGTCCCCACTACCAAATATTACACATTGAGCCTTAGGTTTCAACATATAAATAACATGCCAAACACTAAATATTTAATATTTGTCCGTTCACTTAATTTTTGCCAAACTTCATGAATAATGCAATTTTATGATTATTGTCCCCAATTTAGAAATGTGGAAAGCAAGGACCAGAGACTTCCCAAGTTTATACAATACATGGCAGAACTGGAAGGTCAAGCCTCGTGATATCTGCCTGTAAACCAGAGTTTCTCAACCTTGGAACTACTGTCATTTTGGACTGGATGATTCTTTGCTGTGGAGGCTGTCTTGTGCAGTGTAGATGTCATTTAGCGTTTTCCCCAGCCCCTACCCACCAGATGCCAGGAACCAATCAAATATCCCCTGGAAAGTGGTGGAGGGGAAGAGATTAAACAAATCACCCTCTGGTTGAGAACTACTGCTGTGAATCATGCTTCTAACTCCACCTTACAATACTGCCTCTCCTAGAGTGAGGGAGTTGCATCATTTTTAGAGTCAACACTCAGTATCTGCTGGCAGATTGAAGAGGGGAAAAGGACTGACTCAGAGCTGGGGCAGAGATGGGAGCTAGTATCATCATTCCAACAGGCACCTATCAGAGTTCACTGTTCTGCATTAATCTTTTTCTCTTTTCAGATGCTCTAAGTTTCTCATTATGAACTCAGTATCCTCTAGTGGGTTACAGTCAGTGAGAACCAGCCGGTTCTCCCAGAATGTGAAAAGATGGCCCTTGAGCAAGCTAAAGAGAAGTTCTAAGTTGGAATGGCTTTGCCATCAGTGGCAGGGAGCTAAATATTTCATCTTCATAAAATAAACATAGATCGTCTCATCATGAAATATACATAAAAATGTTTAAACATGTTAATTATTAAACCAATATTGATTCACATTGGATGAAGCATTAAAGGAAATTTAGCTAATGTATTTAATATCTCCTCTACAGTTGACTAGTATCAGAATTCATCATCTCTAACCACCAATAATCATAAAAGTGGCAGACAATATTTATGACCGGGGTGAGTGAGTGCTGGACAGGAAGCAATGGGGATGAAGGAAGTATGAGGATCTAAAGGCCTTTCAGTTGTCATAGCCCATCCTAGGAATTTCAGGCATAAATCACTAGGTGCAGTCACATCATCAAAGTTTGATAAACCTTTCATATTGGGACAGTTATTGAATATCATTTGGACCTGGCTTCTTTCTCAAAAATGAAATGGGACAGCAGATGCAATGTAGAGATAGAATGAGAGCTGGAGCAAGGCTTACAAATACTGGATTTGAATTCTATATCACTGATTTTTATAGCTTTAGGTTCTATATACTCATCTGCAAAATGGGGTAATAATAATTATAGGTAACATTTTCCTGTCATCAATTTATATGTTTTAATCTTACCTCATTAAATAGATTTCAAATCCTTAAGGACAGAGACTTTTGCCCTGGTTGTGTGTGTGTGTGTGTGTGTGTGTGTGTGTGTGTGTGTGTCTCCTGAAAGTAGACTAATTTAGTCATTAAAAACCTGACTCCAGAATCAGAAAAATCTGGATTTGAATTTTGGATCTTGAGCAGGTTTATTTATTTGTGCCTCAGTTTCCTCATTTGTGAAATAATTCATTTACCTCGTGGGCTAGCTGCAAATATAAACTGATACGATGTGTATGAAGTATAAAAATGTAACATGAAGGACATATCAGATACTTGGTGGATGTTATTACTCCATTCGCTTAGAGCAGTGACAAACAAGTAAGCAACTGGCAAATGTTCAATGAAATCTCAGTGTGTTGGTTTTAATCAGTAATTCATGAACTTTGAACACTGGAAGTAATTTTATTTATTTATTTTTCTCTTGTAATCTTTTTTATCTCAAAGATGTGGGGTACGTTAGGATTGGCTACATAAATGGTTTATGTACATAGAAGTAACTTTAAATATCAACCACTGTGGAGAATTATGGGGTCATGCAAGCTAGCTTCTAGACCAAACTCTGCCACTGTTAGGGACACATCTTGAGAAGAAACTCAGCTTGCTGTACCTTCAAGTTTAGTGTCCTTCCATCTCCCCACAGGTTCTAATACTGGGAAGGGAGAATTACTCCTTCTTATGAAGACATCCTTAGGAAGAGCTAGTTCAAGTCTTACCTTAGCCATCAATTCACTTAACCTCTGAAACTTCTAGTTTTCTCATCTGTGAAAAAGAGATCAAAAGATATAACTCAACCTCATTTTGAGCATGAAAGAAAAAGAAAAAAATAACATAAACACATTTTGCCAATTTAGATATGTCAGATATATTTTATACATTTTGAGATGTGCTTTTTTTATTTCCTAATATTTCTGAAATTGGGATGTCTTGCAACTGACATGTACATTAATAGAGTGCTTCTCTCCGTTTCCCAAGGAGCTCTTATTAAGTCAGCAGTGTGTCTTATAATTGGAAATGTCTTCAAATCAAGGGGAAATAGTATTATTATCTATCTCACCATAATTGAATAGACCCTTCTAATAAACAGTGCTGCTTCACCCTGCATCAGTCATTCTGGGGTCACATAGTTGCTAATAAGTAAACAAAAAGTAGGTGAGACCTTGATGTATTTAGGTTTTTTTTTTTGTTTTTTTTGTTTTTTTTTTTGAGTTGGAGTCTCACTCTGTCGCCCAGACTGGAGTGCAGTGGCCGCTCCCGGCCACCGCAGCCTCGACCTGCTGGGCTCAGGCGATCCTTCCTCCTCAGCCTTCCGAGTAGCCGGAATTACAGGCATGCGCTACCACGCCCGGCTGATTTTTTTTTTTGATTTATTGTAGAGATGAGGTCTCGCTGCCCAGGCGGGTCTCGAACCCGCGGGCTCAGGCAATCCACTCACCTCAGCCTCCCAAAGGCGCGGGATTACAGGCTGAGCCACCGAGCCCGGCTGTATTTAGGTTTTTTTATCTTCACCAGTGAGGTATATTGTCTTGTTGTGCGTTACTCTTCAGCTAAGAGATGGAGGAAATGGCAGACACATGGATATTCCCCAAATACATTTTTCTTAGATGCATTTTGGCATCCAGGAAAGATTGATGAGAAATGGCCTACTGTTATATATCAGAACTTATCAAACTCTGAGAGTGAAAACCTCTCCAGCAGCATTTCTCGTCTACCAGATGTTACACAACTGCATTGCAAAGTGTTATCTGAGCTCAAAAAGGAAGAAAAGAGAGGATTATTGAAGCCATGAAGGCATATGACACAGTAAACGGTGCATTTAATTTCAACTTAATGTGAGAGATAGCATGCATTAGATAAATATCATTTGATCATTAAAAACATATTTATGGAAGTTTAGCAACTTTGTTAGGAATGTGTGACTAATAATACAGAATTGTGAGGCCTCAAAAACATATTTGTCTTAATTGACTGGTGTTTAGTTTGGATTATTGACTGTTAAATCAAAATAAAAGTTTCACTTGAGATTTTGCTTTTCTTTCATGACAGATTTGTCTACATCCAGTTACTCATATTGGATACCCAGTTTGCTCATAAAAAATCTACTCTAATAGAATCATAGGTTGTTCATGTTGGGAAAGTTCTTAAAAGTCCAGTCTCCTTCCAGCTCTTTTTGGTGCAAGTGCATTTTATCTGTTTTGAATTGCAACTTTATTTTCTGAATAAATGTAGTGTTGCCATATTGGGAAAAATTTAGAAAACTAAACAGAGAAAAACTGTCAGCTCTATTCCCTTCATTCTAACATTCTCTTCCATTCTAGTTTCTGCTTATCTATGTATATTTTGTACATAGTGGTAATTGTGGTTTACAGCAAGTTATTTTTAATCCTTCTTCATTATTACTATATAGTTTTCATGATCACTATTAACTAAACTATTAACTGTTCTAGAGAGTGGTTGGCCTATATTTTCTGCACTATTATCCATTCTTGAAGCCTTTAGTTTGTGCTTAAGATTGAAACTTGTTTCTACCTACTTACCAGCAATATAAACTTGGGTAAGAACCTTAATATTTTTGTATATCATCTTTCTAGTTGATTAAAATGGAGATAGTATTAGTAATCATCTCTCAAGGTGGTTATGAGGTTTCAAAAAATTAATCTATGTTAAGCATTGACACAGGCACACAATGGGTACTTATGTGTCAGCTATTATGTTGATAAGTAAGTTAACTATGAATATTATGCATATTCTTTTCTAAAATGTTGAAACATGTCCTTAACAATGATCCTCAAGCTATTTTCATAAAATTCCATACAAATGGTAATCTAGACTCTGAACATTTCCGAAGTCAAATAACATATTACCATTTTAGAAAGATTATTTTATTTGGCGATGGCTTTAATTACTGGGAGTCTCTTCTTCATAATTGGTCTACATGGGTCTCCAAGTGAATCCCCTGCAAAAGTAAGGTTCTATCCCTGTCATCATATAAATTATTTCAACATATTAAACTTTAAAACTAGTCATCTGAGTCATAAGTTGTCTTGATTCTATCTCCAAATGTCTTTTAAGATCAATCTCTTGTCTTGATTTCCTCACTAGCACCCGAGGCTAAGTCATCATCACTTCCAGACCTGGTTACAGCAATGACCTCCTAATTGGTTTCTATATCTGCCACTGGCACGTGGCCATCACACTGGTCTTATGCAAAAAGCTAACCTGATCACATAAGGTGTGTAAGTAAGGACCTTCAATTGCATTCCAATTCTTAGTCTAACATCTAAAGACTTCCTTATAATCTTCAGAACCTCTAACTGAATCCGCTCCTGCCTTTCTTTATGCTCTCATTCCTCCTTTGTCTCCCTCTTGTTCACCACAATTCAGACACCATTTTCCTGTTTAAGAATCCCAAACTCTTCTATGATTGTAGGGCACCTGTTACATCATCCTCTCTACTTGGTAATTTGCCCCCCTCCTTACTCTTAGACTGGCCAAACTCTCTTTATCTTTTTAATGTTGCTCCCTTAAGGAGGCCTTTGAACTTCATAGAATATGTTCATCCATTTTACTCTTTTAGAGTACACTGCTAATTTTCCTCCAAAACACTAGTTGTAGTTTATAACCATATACGTATTTGTGTGCTTAGTTGTAAAATTCTTCACTAAAGTAATGATTTACCAGGTCAACGGTATTTCCAAACTAACCCTGTTAGTCATACAAGAAAGCAAGTTCAAACAAACAATGAGCATAGATAATCTTCTATATGTTTATAGCTGGAATAAAATAATCATGGTAACATTTACTGAGCACTTACTGTGTTTCAGGACCTGTTCTAAGAACTTTACATAGTCAATCTTCTTACCCCACTTCACATCTGGAAAGAACTATAAGTAACGTGTGTTAAGTTACATAGCAGGTAAGTGGCAGAGCCAGGATTTGAATTCAGACTAGCTCTAATGACCATTTTTTTTCCAACATCACTAGAGAAATATAGTATTGAGAACCTTAGCTTTGATTTAGGAAGGAAAAACTCACAAAGCACAGGAAACACTCTAAATTTTGCACAAAACCATGAGGATAAATCATTCAGTGATGCAATTAGATATTAGGATGTTGAAAGAAATGTTAAATCCATCCCTTCCAGGGTAAAGTGTTGCATGATCTAAAGTTATATTATTATCCCCCAAAAGGCAAACCCAAGAAGCATCAACATGTCAGAAAAGGGAACCTGCAATGCTAGAAGGCTTATGAATGATTTTAGGGAAGATTTGGAATGCAATAATTTTATTAATATATATAATATATGTGTATATATGTGTATGTAGGTATATAGGTATATATTTAATACTTTTCCCTGTTAACAGCTTTTATTTAGACATAAAATACTATATACTTATTGTTTAATTGATCAAAATATATCAAATCTTATCTGCATGATTTGCCAGTCTCTACAGGAGGCACTATCATTGTTTTAGAATAAGAAATATGAGGCTCACAGAAGAGAAGGAGCTGCCTGTAATAAGTTAAATGAAAGATCAAGACTAGACTCTAAAAACACAGAGGCAGAGAGAAATAGGGCAATTAGGGAAGACTTCAAAGATAAATCTGGGTCTATATCATATACATGAAAAACCATAGACCTAGGATAAAGTAAGTTCTTTAACACTTCTAACTAGTTTCCTCATCTGTACAATTTAAGTTGAATGCTTTCTTCTTCTTTTTTTTTGATTTATTGTAGAGATGAGGTCTCGCCAAGTTGCCCAGGCGGATCTCAAACCCGTGGGCTCAGGCAATCCACTCATCTCAGCCTCCCAAAGCACGGGATTACAGGCTGAGCCACCAAGCCCAGCTGAATGCTTTCTTCTTACAACACTGTAAAGATTAAATCAGATAACATCTGTAAGGCACCTAGATTCTAGCATCTATTAGCTGCTCAATACATGAGGTTTCTTTTCTTTACCACCATCCTGGTCCCTTTCCCCTTTTCTTCTGGCTCCGCTTTCCAAAACAACTCAACTGAAATGATGTAATGCTTCAATTGCTTGACCCAGTCCTACTGTAAAATCATGGTCTTGACCTTGCTTGATAAAAGCACTATATAAATATGCCTCCTGGAAATGCTGACACAACCCCAGTTACCATCAGGTAATACCTCGGAAGAAAAAGAAATACATGTTTTTTGGTCTTGTAATTTAGAAAGAACTGGACATAGGCACAGCTTCTTACCTGGGCTTGCAGGTGTAGTTAAACCCAAGGCCCATTGCATTTCACACCCATAGATAAAAGTTTGTTCTGGATGGATCTACCATTAAGCCCACTTGCAGTTCTTTCCATCTAATCCCTCTTTGTTTGCTGGACATGTTCAGAGATATATGGAAAGAGCAGGATTTGGAATGAAGGTATTCAAGTGTGAGTCCTTGCTTTGCAACTTGCTAGCTCAGTAACCAAAGACAAATTACTTTTCTTCTCTAGGTGTCAGTTAACCCAGAGAAGAAGAATGATTACTTGTGTTATGGGCTCAAGTCAGGATTGGACTCAAGTCTCTTCTGGAAGAGATGATAATTTTGTTGTTTTCATCCTCCCATGGTTTTAACACATGAGGAAACCCAAGTTGGGTTGACTCTGTGAATGCTTAGGTTCTCAAACCTCTCTGAGCAGGGACAGAAAAACATGTCTTCCAATTCTCCAACCCTCACTGCATCCCTGGGACCATCCAGAAAGGACCTGTAGGTAGGGTGTCTTAAGTTTGGCGGCCCAGAAACAGCAGGGAATACATCTGGTTGGTGCCTTCTTAACCTGGGACAAGAACTGAGCAGCACAGAAATGAGGGAAACCATACTTAGATCCCTGAGAATCTAAGATGACACCTTCCAGAACACATCCTGTTTTGAGAGGCATGCCAGAATTAATAAGCAAAAATAAAGTATTAGACTCAACCAGTGCCATTCATTGTGGATGGGGACCAGGGCGAGATGCACAGAGAAAAAGAATGGCAGTGGCTGAGAGCAGTTGACTCTAGAGTCAGCCTGATGGGGTTTGAATCTTGACTTTCTCCTGTCTTAACTATATGGCCTTAAGTGAGTTATTTTACCTCTTTGGAATTCAAATTCCCTTCTGTTAAATAGGACTGAAAATGCATCTACCTAAGATCATGTGTTAATACATATTAAGCCTTTGTAGCACTTGCATGTAAGGAAATGCTTACTGAGTATTGTTTACTACAATTAAAAGCTATGTTTGTTGGGTAGGCCCTTGGGACCTACTTCTTTGCTAAGCTCTTTACCTATGCTGTCCCCTTTACTCTTCATAGGAACTCCATGAGATTGGTTGTCTTCAGCCCCATTTTTCAGTTGAGGAAGTAGATGATAAGATAAGAGAGGTTGTATCACCTGTCCAAGGTCATGTAAGCCAGATTCATCTTGGTCTGATTCCACAACCTTGACTGTGATCCCTGAAGTCATGTGCAGTGGGAACTTATATTTTTACCCATAAAATGATAACAGGTAAACACCTAGTGATATGTTAAGTCCTATAAATATATGCATTTATTTGATCTTCATAACAACTTTTTGGGGTATGTGGCATTATCATCATCATTTTTCATATGAGAAAAATTGAGAGTATTAGAAAAAGTAACCTTGAAGGTTTCTTCTCAACTATAATTTATTTAATTAAATTCAATGTTTTCCAAGTGTGCTCAGTGGAACACTAATTTTGTAAGTTTCTCTGTAAAATAAAGGCTTCCTGCGGCAAACACATTTTGGAAATTCTGCCCAGGAAAGCCTCCTCCTGGAGATACATAATACACATTTACATATCAAAGGGATGGAGAAGCCCTGTAGGGAGAAAACCTGTTAAACTTTGTTTAACCCAGTGTTTTCCAAATGGATTTGACCAGAGAGACCCACTACCCCTTCCCTCCTGCCTCACACACCTGCACATCTGTCAACATTCTACAAAGCCTTTTGGCAAAGTTCATTCTAATTCAACTCAACCTACATTCATTGAAGGTCAGGTCTGTACCTATCCCTCTCTATTGTTGCTGGACTTTAAGGGCGTGCAAGAAAAGTTGTTTTGCCTTTCTCCAAGTTTATAATCTTCTTGGTAAAAAAAAAAAAAAGTGAACAATAAATATTTAGAAAATACTCCTAATCATGCAAACTAGTTCAACCTCTATGGAAAACAGTGTGGTGATTCCTAAAAGAGCGAGAAATTTACCTTCCATACAACCCAGCAATCTCCTCTTTGAGAATATACCCAGAGGAACTTAAATCACTCTACAAAAAAGATACCTGCGCATGCATGCTTATTGCAACACTACTTACAATAGCAAAAACATAGAACCAACAATGCTGCCCATTGAAACTGGACTGGATTAAAAAAAAAAATGTGGTACTTATACACGATAGAATATTACACAGCCATAAAGAAGAACAAAATTATGAACTTCGCAGGAACTTGGATGGACTTAGAGTCTAAAATACTCAGTAATGTATCACAGAAACAAAGAACTGAGTAACATAAATGGACCCTGAATATTTATCATAATACTATAAGAAAGGGATTGACAGTAGTAGGAACTTCTGTGGGGAGGGGACACATAACATTGATAAGGGTCCTGATCTCAAAGCAGGTGAAGTGGGGACCAAAGGGAAGTGTACGATGATCACTTGCATACCTAATCCTGAATTGTACCCCATATTTAAAAAATAAAGTTTAAAAAGAAAAAATAAAACATTTCAAATCATTAATGTAGTTGTTTGATGCCACGGTCGACAGGAAAGTGGCAGAGGAGAATAGAAATAGCATGAATGGAGGAAGAATTTAGGCAAAATCATAAAGAAAAAGCAGCCTCATCTGCAAAAATAAGGTAATTGGGCTTTTGAGAAACCTCTTAGGACTAAGTAAACATTTGTGGGTACTGGAAAAATCCTATTCCTGGAGCTAGATAGTTCATGTTCACAATAACATATTTCTTTCAGGAATTTCAGTAACATTTTTTTTGTTTTGTTTTGTTTTGGGTTTTTGAGACCAGAGCTGGCTCTGTCTCAGAAACTGAAGTGCAGTGGAACTATCGCAGTTGCTCACTGTAGCCTCGAAACTTTGTGCCCAAGCAATCTTCCCACCTCAGGTTTCCATGTAGCTAGGACCACAAACATGTGTCACAACACCCAGCTAATTATTTTTTTTTTAATTTTATTTTAGAGATAGGTCTCACTATGTTGCCTAGGCTGGTTTCAAACTCCTGGCCTCAACTGACCTTCCTGCCTCAGCCTCCCAAAGTTCTGGGACTGCAGGCATGAGTCACCATGCCTGACCTCTTATTGCTATTATTACTATTATATATTAAATTAGATAACTGCATGGTTATAAAACCTAAGTATCTCTGAGCAAATCCTGTATTTTATTTCATCCATCTTTTTCTAGTAGCATTTCAAACTCCATGACTTCTGCAGTATCTTACCCATCCTTGTTGCTTTTATTACCCACTGCTTAGATAAACAAAACAAACTGTCTCTAACAATGAGGTTATGTGAGTCATCCTACCACCAGCAGTCTCTTCTCTTTTCTTTTCAATGTTCTTATTCCTCATTCTGCTATTTCAGAATTACCCTAATTAATCCCTAACACACTTGATTTTCTTTTTGAAAACTCTATGGGATAAATAATTGTTTGGTTAGGTGACCTGGAGAAGGAAGGGTACACCATGCAGTGGGAGCAGCAGAAGCAGATGCTGGGAGAAGACAAATGAACACTTGAACGATGAGTGTGAGAAGAACAAACTGAAGTGGTGTGTGTGTGTGTGTGTGTGTGTGTGTGTGTGTGTGTGTGTGTGTGTGTAGTGTGTGTGTG
>NW_007252774.1:460539-599161 GCF_000164805.1 Carlito syrichta | reverse complement strand
GGGCGGGGAGCACACCTCATCAACAAGGGTAACTGCACAATGAATATTTGTATACCTAACCCTGAATTGTACCCCACAATTTAAGAAAATAAAATAAAATAAGAAGTCATAAATCCAACAACTGTAGAGTGTCTGAAATATATCATGTCTAATATACACCAGGTATTGAGTGCCTAATGTGCACTCTGCTGAACACTGCTGAACACTAGAGGTATGAAATGATAATTCTTGCCTTAAAGCATCAATTAGATAGGAAATTAACCCATGTTTATGGCATGTTCTGATACATATTATAACAGATGTGCACTTAATATGAAATAGGAAGATAACAAAGAGAAAGATTCTGCCAGGGGTCAATATGAAAAGTTATGTAAAAGGACACATTTGATTGGACTTTAAAAGGTGGAGGAGAGTGAATGGCAAGAAAATACACATGGAAAATCCAAAGCTCATCCTTGTATAGTGGACTATAGTGATTAAAACGCAGACCTTGCAGCTAACTGGGTTCAAAACCCTCCTCTGCTATTTACCAACTGTGTAATCTGTAACTGGGGATGACCAAACTCATGATCTTTGGGCGCTCCAGTTATTTTATCTGTTAAATGGGAATAATAATATCAACCTCATCATGTTGCTATAGATAATAAAAATGAATACATTCACATAAAGCAGTTAGAACAGTCTCTGGCACATAATAAGTTTTGTTAGCCAATATCATTATATCTAAAAATTTAATAACAACTCTGACTATGTGCCAGGCTGGAGATATAACAATGAACAAGACATGCAAGGCCACTGATCTTTTGGAACATACGTTCTATTGGGGAAAGATAGAAAATAAAGAAAATGTTTAAAACTGATTTCTGATGATGTCGAGTACAATACAGGAACACAGGATGCTGTAATGGAGTAATGGAGTGGTTGGCTCGGTGGCAGAGACAGTCTTCCTGAAGAGGTGATATTTGAGCTAAGACTCCAATATTGAGAAGGACTAGCCACTTGAAAATCTAGATACAGAAGTTTCTAGGAAGAAAGACAATAAGGGCAAAGTCCTCTGTTGAGAACAGTCTTTTTAGGTAGAGGAATGAAAAGAAGCCCAGGCTGGTTGACAGGGAGTGGTGGGGTGTGATCAGCAGAGACCTTGGCTCTTTCTGACTTTTAAAATTTACCAGATATAAGAAAGGAACATATTTTCCCCATTACTGGGGGTGGGAGGGGATGGAGGGGGCTACTTTGGATCAGAAGGAATGATCTCTTCTGTTTTCCAAAACGAGGCCCTTCCATGAACCAAATTGAGCATATTAGTAACCAGAGATATCAGTTTAGCCCTGAATTTATACCCTTGACAGGGAAGAAGGAAATTATTATTGCAATACAACCATAGCCTTTATTGTTCTCTTAGTAGCAATGGTTACTCTCTCATTCACTTAGCCAGCTCTAGTGCGGGGGGGAAAAAGACTTGGCCTTGGACAATGTTTCTTTCATCCACCAGCCTAGATCCTGGCAAGCAACTGATGCCACACTTAAAGGAGTGATTAGAGGTGGTTTAATGGAAAGACTATTCATAAAGTTGTGGGAAGAGTTAGGCAGCCTCTAAAAGATGGTGAAGCAGCTTGAGGATAAAGACAAAGGAGCACAGCTACTATCTTAGACCTGATGGAACAAAGGTAGGAAGTGATTGCAGAGACCCTGAAAAAGCCATCACTTTAGGAAAAGGCCCCTTAACTGAGTCGTGGCTTTAATAGAATTATACAGCATCTGTGGAAATGCAGCAAAATAATTGGGGGAGGGGGATAAACACCTTGACATCTGTCTCTTCTCCTTTTGATCTTCTGTCAATGTTTCCCATTGGCTGAACTCACTAAATGTTGGGAAGCAATAGAGCTGTGACAGGTTGAATACTAGCTCCTCAAAGATGTCTACATCCTAATCTCCGGAATTTATAATTATTTTGGGTAATATAACAAAGTAGCATTAAAATTGTCCATTGAATTAAGGTTGCTGGTCAGCTGTCCTTAAGATAGATTATACCTATGTCATTATCTGAGTAGATCTCATGTAATCTGAAAAGACCACAAAAAGCAAGAGGGAGGCATAAGAAGAACTTCACCTGACACTTTAAGCTTTGAAGGGGGCTATGAGACAAGAAATGCAAGTGACCTCTAGAAACCATAAGAAGCAAAGAAACTGTCAATCCAGTTGATATCCACCTTGGGAAGGGGGGGCACACCTCATCAACAAGGGTACCTGCACAATGAACATTTGTATACCTAACCTTGAATTAAATAAAAATTAAAAGAGAAAAAAAGAAGCAAAGAAGGAGATTTTCCCTCTGAGCCTCCAGAAGAGATGTAGTCCTTGGTTTTTGCCTAGTGAAGCCCATTTTAGAATTTCAGAGCTATAAGAGGATATATTTGTGTTATTTTTAGCTGTCAAGTTTGTACTTTGTTATAGCAACCATAGAACACTAATATAAGAGCCCAACTAATACATTCATAAAAGGACAGAATAAAGTGGAGAAGAGTAGAGAGAAGAGGGTACGATGGAGTATATTCACCCATGTTCAAGTCTTGGGTCTATGCTTACTCTACCACTTTAGTCAAGCCACTTCACCTGCTTGGGCCTCTATTTCTTCACTTATAAAATGAGGGCTGTCTAGCTACTTCAGTGGGTCATTATGGGGATTAAACATCGTAATGGATGTGAAAATGTTTTAAAAACCAACATCATATAGAAGTAAGGCATCTGAGACACCTGCAATATAATGATCACAGGATAAATGATTCAATGAAAAATCCCCAATTTAGACATTCCTGAGTTCAAAGACTTTTACCTCTTGCCTACATACTTTTCCCATTACTACTTTTTTCAATGTGAAAAACCAGGGCATGTCTCTAAAGCATACTTCCCCCATGGGGAACAGAGTCATCCTGGCTGGACTATAAATCTTTTCTTTCAATGTAAAGATTTACATTCTGTTGGAAAAGATAAGTTGCAACATGCATATACATAATCATGCATCCAGACACATTTTGCATGTTCTAGAAAATGGGACTGCCCATGAGAGACATAAATAGGGAGTTCATGACTTTTTAATCACATATCGCACAAGCAAATCAATCAGTCTCATATGCATACAGACACTACACATCTTCATTAATTTAAATACATCCCATAAAGGGTACTCAAGCAAGCGAACTTTCCAGCTCTCTGTAAAGCACACAGATGATAAGACTATACACACACACACACACCCTACATCTTTCTCGCCTCCACTGGGCCCACGATGAGTTTTGAGGCCAAATAAATGCTTAACACCAGCAGAAATGTGTCTCCTGTATGACAGTCATGAGGAAAAGTCAAATTACTTTTCATGACTTTCAAAATGGCTCGAAGAAGACAAGTTGGTTTATGTATTAAATTTATTTGAAATTTACATTTTGATTGGCCAACAGTCTGGGCAAATTCCACAGTAACCTATCGATCTGACAGAGACATCTGACAGCTCCGAACAATTCTGAAATGGCTTTTAAAATCTGGCTGGCCTATGAGCGCTGGGGATATTTTCCCAGTGAGCCATCTCTCATTCATCTTCTAACAGCTCTCTCACCTCCCCCACCAGCCTTAGGGTGGCTTTCAATAAAGCCAATGGAGACATATTTCTAGAGATACAAAATAAAAATCCCCCTGGAGTCTTCCTTCATTGCTTCTCCTTCTGTTGGCTACCCATTTACTTTCTTCACCCTTGATCACACTTGTGGGGCTCTCTTCCTTCTTACTAAATCCACAGTCAGTTTAAGGCCTGCTTGCTTGATACTGATAATAACTAAGTGTGTCTCCAGGTTACCAGCCTGGCACCTTTCTAAAATGCTCCTTCTTCTCTTTAGATCCAGATACCAAACCAGAAATCCTTCTATCTCACTCCTATCTGACATGCAATCTGTGATACTAAAAGTGTTTACTTTATTCCAAACCAAGATGACTTCTTACATTGTGCCAAACATGTAAGCAGTCATCTGTCTTAGACTGTTGTGGTTTAATTAAATGAAAAAATAAGTACCTACTATGCTCAGAGTATTGTTAAAAAGAATGCTTAAAGATGAATTTACAACAGGCCTCTTAGGTGATTATACTGTAATAGCAAAGACAAAAATAAACAAGCAAACAAACAAACAAAAAAACAGTTGCTCTCAAAGTGTGGAGCCCGGGCCAGCAGCTGCAGCATCTGAGAACGTGTTAGATTTGCAAATTCTGGAACCCTTTCCCCAAACTATTGAATCAAAAACTGGATAACTTACTGAACATGTGTTTTAATAAAATCCCCAGTGAGTCTAATGCAAGCTTAAGCTTGAGAACCACATTTTAAAGTATTTGAGACATACACAAAAGCTGGTAGTGATTTCCACAAAAAACAGTGACAAGAGAGTACTAATGGAGATTTAGAGGAATGCTGGATTAATTCTGAACCAAGGTAGGGAGAATTTGGAGGACAACAGGTAGGCTTCAAGGAGGAGAGGTCCCTAGGCTGGTCTAGAAGACATTCTTAGATCAAGGACACAAGGGGAGAAAATAAATAAAGGCAGGATAGCAAACTTCCCTTTTCTATTTCCTGTGACAGACATTACTAACAGACCATGGTACTTTTATTCTGTTGAGCATTGTAAGGGTCTTTCAAAACATTCTTCTCTAAGTAACCGAGATTAATCAATTAGAGTTGACAGATATCAGCTTACTTCCTGTTTCTAGAGTGGAGGCAAAAGACTTTCTACTGAGAGGACTTAGGGTAATAAGCCTCAGTCCATGCTAGATTACATAGGCCCTTGAATGTCAAATAAGAGTTTGAACTTGTTTCCACAGGCAATAGGGAAGCCATTAAGGATTTAAAAGTGATGTAATCAGGACTATTTTATGAATATTTTGTCTTCTACTCACTTTAGGTGGTATTTTCCAAACTTTGCTATCTATTAGAATTCCCTGGGGGAGATTTTAAAATTACTGATACCCAGATCACAGTCCTAGCCAAATAAATCAGAATATCTAGGGAGTGTGATCTGAGCGTAGATTTTTCTTTTTTGTTTTGTTTTAAAGTTCCCCTGGTGATTCCATGCACAGCCAAATTTTGAGATCTAGTATTTTAGATTATAAGTTTATTGAAGTCAGGATTCTTTGTTATCAATTCATTGCCATATCCTGCATCATCAAGCACAATGCCTTGTGTCGGAAAAAGCCTAAGCTCACTATTGCTCGTGAATTAAGCCAGCATCTAATTGGGTTGATGGGTTGCTCAGTTACCTTCCATATAAAATCAACTTCCCTTCTCAAAAGGCACATGCCAAAATATCTTGAAGTCATAACAGCATTTTCATCCTAAACTTAGTATTTGGGTGCTTTGTTTGAGAGAAAAAATAACCCCAGAATTTACTAGATTGTAATGTTTCTATTTTTGTCCCTGTTGGAATGGCTAGTGGAGAGTGAAAAATACAGCAGAATTCGAGAAAGGGTCAGACAAAGGAATGTATATTCCAATGTGAGTAGGATTGCATGAATGATAGGGTGGAAGTCTGGGAAGGGAATACTCAATTGGGAGCTCAATGTTACTTCCTGAGTCTGACTTTGCTTTCTTTCTCCCATACCCCAAATCTATCCCCAAATCTCATGGCTTCCTGTTGAATTACTCATTTCTCCCTTAGCATATACTACCAGGAATTGTTTTGCATATTCTTCCCAATCAGTTAGTAATTTATTTTCATCTTTGCATCTTTCACAGTGGTATTTAACTCCTCAAATTTGAATTCCTGTTAGGGAAGTTGGCCATAACTAGAATGACCCTCCACATACAACCTCTCTAGAACCAACTTCTGTAAACTCCACTTTATAGGTTTCCTTCTTGATTCCCCAAGACAGATTTGGTGCTCTCAAAGCAATGACAAATCAAAGCACTTATTTCATTACAGTAAGATGATTTTCCCAATTTCTCTCTTTTACTTGATTATAAAAACTATATGTATATTCTATTGCACATATATTTGAGACTAAAAAAAGATATTTTAAAAAATTTGAAAATCCTTTATAATTCTGTCTCCAAGACAAAAAATCACTGACAATGGTTTAGAGTTTGAGCAATTATTGGTGCCTGTCTTAACTTGGTTGAGATAATAACTTATATAAAAGAGTATTTATAATTTGGAAAATATGATAAAATACGATGTTGATGCAGACATTTAAAAAATTACACTATAATTTATTTGTATAAAATCTCCAGAAAGGCAACTCTATAGAAATAAGAAACAAATCAAGGTGTTGGGGCTGCAAGCAAGAATAACCACAAAATGCCACAAGAAGATATTTTGAATGTTGTGTGATAAAACAAGATGGTATTGATGGTTGACTAATTCTATAAGTTTACTAAAAAACATTTAATTTTATACTTATAGTGGGTGGTTTTTATATTATAAAAATTATACCTCAATAAAGCGATTACAATTTAAAAGTTCTTTTCAAGCCTCATTCACAATGACTATATCAATTTCCATCATCTAGAGGTACCACAACTTTAATTAATAAATTCTCTTATTTGAGTATATTTTTGCTTCTAATTATGCTATAATGAAAGCATGTACATGCATATGAACACACAAATCCCTGCAATGTATATATTTGTGTATTTTGTCTATGTTACAATTATTTTCACTGGACTTTATAAACGAAAATATTGCTTTAAAATATTTTAATGTGTTTGTCTCTACATGCAATGGCTAAGCTGCTTTCTCAAAAGATGTAGAAATTTATATTCCCAGCAGCAAAGAAGAAATTTTTTTTTATCTCACAGATCCCTGTTAGGAAGAAATTTTTTTCCTAGTTTGCTAATTTGAGAAGTGAGAGTTATAGCTCATTGTGTTAATTTGCATTTATTTAATTGCTAGTAAGGTTGCCTTCTTAAAACATATGTTTATTTAGCATTTGTATTACCTCTTCTGTGAATTGCCTCTTCATGGCATTTTATAGCCAGTTTATCAATTCAAATCTGAATGTTTTGCATTACTTTCCTTTATATCCTTTATAAGGATAATTTGTATTCTGTTATATTTGTTTTAAATTGTTCCAGGTTTCCCCTTAGTATTGCAAGTTTGTCTTTTGACTGGGCACTGTGACTCTAGCCTAATTCCAGCATTTTGGGAGACTGAGGCAGGAAGGTTGCTTGAGCTTAGAAGTTGAAGACCAGCCTGGACAACATAGCAAGACTTTTTCCTTACAAAACATAATTAAACAAAATTATTTGGGCATGATGATGCTTGCCTGTAGTCTCAACTACTCGGGAGACTGAGTATTACTTGAGCCCAGGAGCCAATGGGCAACTATCACTGCAGTCTCATCCAGGCAACAGAGTGAGACCTCAACTCAAAAAAAAAAAAAAAATTGCCTTTGATGTATACATAAAGATATTTTATATTTTTATATAGTAGCATCTAATTTTTGTGTGTCTAATTGCTTCCTTTGTAAAATTAAAAGTACCCTCTCTCCCTTTATCTTTCAATTTGATCAACTGTCAATACTACTTACTTTTTTGCTTTGAAGAATTTCATTGAATTATTTAATAAATTTGCAATTCATTAAAGCTGACAGTATTAGAGAATGTTTCCTTGTACCCCAAGACTTTTAACCCCAGGGTAAAATAACTCTTAATAGTGTATTAAAATAATATTTATCCCACAGATTTATGATGCCATTTTAATGATGTATTAGATTGCTGTATGTATGTGTAAACTGAAACTTTTTAAAATGTGTGTTTTGTCCATTGACATGCCTTTTTATACAAAAAACATAATTTTAAAAATCATTTTTGCTGCATAAATAGGAGAATAAATCTTTCTAAAAATTATTATTTTTCAAAACTGACAGCTCTTTCTACCTACCATTATTGCAGATGAATTTCAGAATCATCTTGTTAAGTTTCCAAAAATCCTGTCAAGATTTTCATTGGAAAATATGATAAACCTAAAAGTTAATTTAGGAAAAAACTGATCTCTTTACATTATTGTGGCTTCTTCCCAGGAACACTGTTTATCTTCCTATTTAGTCAAGTATTTTTTATAACTCACTGTAAAGTTTTGTGGTTTTCTTCATAAGCATCTTACATATTTCTTGTTGAAGCTATTCATAGGTGTTTTATGTTTTCAGTTGCTATCATGAATAGGATATTTTAAAATCATATTTTTTCAAGTAGTTATTGCCAGTAAAGAAGAATGCTATTACTTTGGTGTATTTATCCTGTAACCAGTCTCTTTGCTGAGCTCTCTTATTAATTTTAATAGTTGTTCAGTTGATTCTCTTGAGTGTTCTAGATATCAAAATATATTTTTTGCAAAGAATAATTGTGCCTGCTCATTTCCAGCCATTATTATTTGAGCAAAGTTATCTTTATTGCAAAGAATAGAAATCTATGCAATACAGCGAGGAAGAGAATGCTTGGGTAGGGGTGGCAGGGAGCTGATACTGGAAGGATAACTACCAGGCAATGGCGAGGAGACAGGAGTCTGATAAAGCCTGATCTCAAGAGAACTGGAGCTCCGGAGCTACTTGAAAACAAATGCTACTCTCTCTGTCTCTTAGGAACTCTATGATATTTTGTTTCTATCCATTCCTGGAGATTCTACTCTCCCTTACTTCTGTCCTCTTTTTCTTTCTCTGCTGCCAATTGGACGCTGAGTGTACGCCTGCCCTCTTATTGTAAACATACAATACAGACCTACTATTTTCTCTTTGACTTTATGTCTAACTGCTCAAGAGAGAGACTGATTAGTTGCTGGTTAGCCAACAAATTGGCAGACCTTGGTTCAGGGCTCCACATCTGCTCCGTTCAGTGCTGCAGATCTATTGATGCTGTTTTTGGCAAATTTTGCTGATTTCATACCATGAATGAGATAGATGTTCAATGTATTTTCTGCTCTTCAAGAAGTTTATAAGGTATAGGAATTATCTGTTCCCTGAAAGTTAAGAAGAAATTACCTAGAAAACACACACACACACACACACACACACACACACACACACTCCTGTTTGGGACCAGGAGTTTTCAGGGAAGTAGTTCTTTGATAACTCTTTCAAGATCTCCCATAGTTGTTTCTCCAGTCAGGGCATGAATATTTCTCTGTTTGTCTACTTATTTACTAGATCATGACCTCCTGGACTGCAGATCCATGCTTCATTTTTCTGTTTGTGCCCAGTTTCTAGCCTCAGGGACTGGCCCTGAGCATGCCCTTGATTTGTGTTAAGTTGAAGTGATTCAAATCAGAGATGGCAAAGACAATGAAAAGAGAGCTGGATGTGAAGTCAGAGGATGAGAGCTTAAGTATTAACTCAGTTATTTAATAATTGGGGGAGAGTCAGGTAAGTTTCTTCATTCTGAATCTCAATTCTCAAATGTGTACAGTGGTGAAGTTTGGCATGGGGTGTATGTACAGGAGAATCTCAAAAATATTCACCTTGCTTTAACATTTTAACTTAATCTTAGATGTAAAAATGGAATTTCTAGTGGGAAAAAAATATTGTTCAGAATCCTGTGTTAATTCTTGTGGAATCAGGGGATGGGGTATTAATAAACAAGTAAATAACATAAATACATGAATTAGGTTTTATTTACCTTCTTACAGTGGAAGATAATCATTTGTTAGTTCAAGCCCTGAGGCATTACCTTCTTGACAGCTTGTAAGGTACGTGTATGAAATCTAAACATTTTTGTGAAAAATCCTAACACAGCACTATTGCTTGTGCCTATTATTTTGATGTGAACTAACAGTCTTATTCTAACAATTTATTGTATTTGAGAATATAAACTGGACCCCTAATTATGCATTTTATGAAGATGCTGCCTAGATGTTGTAGTTCTTAGTGTCCTTGGTCCATATTGATAGGTGTGTATGTACCCATTCATATTCTCTCCTGATTTAGACCAGTTGGCAAGAAGGTCTTCTATACAGTTACGGATCTTTCATGTGCCCTTTGTGTTCTCAGTTATGTAGGATATTTGACATGGTAAACTGCAATCAGTCTGTGAGAAAGAAAATGACCAGCACACACTGGGGTAATTGGGTGTCTCCCCTGCCTCCTGGTGAGGAGAAAGGAGAGTTCCCATCAAAAACACCTAAATTCAAAGAAGTCAGTTATCTGCTGAATGGAGTCCTAGGATCAGGTCACATCAAACTCTGGCTTCCAACGTGTCTTTCAAATATGAAACACAAGTACTGATTGCAAATCTGAAGACATTTTCATTTCGCCCCGGGCCAGGATTTTTAATTTAAAAAAAAATAAACCTGTCAAGGTCTGCAAGAAAGCCTCTTAGATACTCTGGCCAATGGTTTATTTAAAAATCCAATAATGCAATTTCCTTAGCAGCAGGAGGCAAGAGACCTTCTCTGGGATGAATGTCCCATAAATGGATGGCAGCCAGATTTCCAGTACAAGAAACAGAAATACACAATGCAGAAGTGCATTCCCAGGACACAAAACCCCTTTACAAAAACAGTTCCAACTTTTGGGACCAGGACAGGATATCATGAATGCCATTTCTCCCCAAAATAACCATGCATGTTGGGAGCAAGAAGACCTAGCAATCTGGTCTCACTCACTATCCATGTGAACTTGGCCATTCACATGAATTATTTAAATACAAACTTTAAATCCCGATGCCTAGATTTAAAATTTGTGCTAGAGCTGTCAGTTATCTCCCAATCCTGGTCATTTTTGGCCAAAAAGTAGAGAAAAAACTTCTCTATGTACTAGATAACCCTGGCCTGTTGGTCAGAACTGGCCCACAAAAGTACCACCAACCCTCTGAACCGATCATACTCTTTCTCCCTGAAATTTGAAATCACTAACCCGAAAAGGAGACTCAGTTATTTGTGGGCAATGGGTCTGTAAGAACCAATTATCTCAAGGGCTAAAATTACCTTTTTTGGAGCAGTAATAATGAATTGTGGTCAAGTTAAAGAAGCTGATTCTTAGTCACATGGATAGACAGAAGCAGGAATGGGAGGCCATGTAACTTGAGAGAGAGAGAGAGAGAGAGAGAGAGAGAGAGAGAGAGAGAGAGAGAGAGAGAGAGAGAAGATGACTAACAATGTTCTATTTTCTGTGAGTTCTGAAAGTTATTTATGAGAGTCATTTCCATTGTCTTGAGTTTGAGTAATTTTTTTTATTCTTGAAAACATATTACAAGATAATTGGTTTTAGATATCTCTTGTCTTACCTATTAAATAAATTAACAAATATTTATTGAACATGTTTTATGAACCAGGACTTATGATGAAAGCTGAGACAAAACAAGGAAGACAGGCACATTTTCTGATCTCATAAATCTTGTATCTTAATATGAGAAAAAATACAAAAGGAAGATAAGACAATAAAACCCATATGTCAATAAACAGGTAAATGACATCGCATTAACAAATGAAAAATAAATTAAACACAAATGAAAAGCTATAGCATGCTTGTGGATTTTAGATTTACTATTGCTAAGATTGAGCTACAGACTCAAGGCCATTTTTACCAAAATTTTATCTGACGTCTATGCAGAAATGATAAACTGATGTTAAAACTCATACAGAAATGCAAGGGACTCAGTATAGAAAAGCAATCTTGAAAGAAAAAAGTTATGGAGAACTCATAGTTCTTTATTTTAAAACAACACAAAATAACAGTAATAGGGATAGCATGGTACTAGCGTAAGGATAAAAATATAAATAAATGCAATAGAGATCCTAGAAATAAACCCTCACAGTTTTGGTTAATTGATTTTTGACAAAGATGCCAAGACAATTTAATGAGGGGGAAAGAATTTTTTTTTTCAGCAAATGGTGCTGAAATGATATCCACATTGAAAAGAATGGACTTAGATCTCTTTCCTTATACCATACACAAAACTTAACCAAAATGGATCATAGGCATAAATGCAAGAGCTAAAACTACAAAACTCTTAAAAGAAAACACAGGAGTAAATCTTTATGACCTTGGATTAGGCAAATATTTTAAAGTGCAACATCAAAAGCACTAGTGACAAAAGAACAAATAGATACATTTCACTTCATCAAAACTAAAAGCCTCTATGCTTCAAAGAACAGCATGAAGAATGTAAAAAGATGATTCACAGAACAGAGAAAATATTTGCAAATCATGCATTTGATAAGGAATTTGTATCTGGGATACATAAAGAACAACGCTTACAACTCAATGATTAAAAAACAACCCAGTTTAAAAATGGGTGGAAGATATGCATCAGCGTTCTCCAATGAAGACATACAGATGGCCAATAAGTGCAAGGAAAGATGCTCAACATCATTAGACATTAAATAAGTGCAAATTAAAACCACAATGAGATATCACTTCATATACCCTAGGATGGTTATAATCAAAGAATCAAGAAGACAGATAATAACAAATGTTGGCAAATATGTGAAGAAATTGAAATCTTCACACATTGCTGTTGGCAATGTAAAAGGGTACAGCCAGCCACTGTGGAAAATAGTCTAACTTCCTCAAAAGATTGGAGAAAATTGAGGAAGAAGAATGACTGCTAATATGTATGGGATTACTTTTGGAGATGATGAAAATTTTCTGAAATGATTGCACTGCCCTACAGATGTACTAAAACCCATTACATTTTATACTTAAATTGGGTAAATTGTGAAACATGCAAATAATATATCAATAAATCTGTTTAAAATATAAGGACATGGCTTCTTCTCTTGTAGGCCCGTTAGCAGATATGTAGACAACTATTTGTTTATATTTGTATTAATATAAATTTGTTGCAGTATAAATAGTTTTTAGCCAACAACGGACTCCAAGTTTCATAGCTATTTATATTGGAAAGATGTGTATTTTCTAACTGGAAAGGAGCATCCCAACACATGATAGCCAAGACTGAAGAACATTCTTAGATATTGTTATCAGAAACTTCAGAATACAATATGGATTTTTTGTCATGCTTTTCTGCTTTAACTTTTCCCCCCAAAATCAGCTAAAGTATTTAATTTGATGATGATGATGAAGATAGATATCATGTGTTAACTACTCATTCAGTCCACAGTCTATGCAAAGCACCGCACAAACATTGGTTTCCGTAAAGCCTTCGGGATTTATTTCCCCCATTTTTAGATGGGCCAGTTGAAGCTCAGATAGATTGGGTAACTTACCCAATGTCACATAGTTTATAGGTGCAGATTTAAAATTTGAGAACCAGGAATGTTTGATTTCCAAATCCACACAGTTATGCCTCTTAACCAGTAATATTTACATTTTTGGTTTGCTTTTAGTTTTTTTACATTTTAAATACATAATTAGTGTTGTAGAAAACTTGAAAAACAGATATATGTCATAGGTGACACTTAGGGATAACTGAGAATTTAAAATGGGGAAATAAAATTACTGATAATATAATATGTATTTTTATTTAATACTAGTAACGTGAAATGTATACTATTAAAGTGAAATGATATAAGTGAAAAGTAGATTATAAAGCAATTAAGTTGTATTATTATTATTATTATTTTTTTGAGTTGGAGTCTTGCTCTGTCACCCAGACTGGAGTGCAGTGGCTGCTCCCGGCCACCGCAGCCTCGACCTGCTGGGCTCTGGCAATCCTTCTGCCTCAGCCCTCCAAGTAGCCAGAATTACAGGCGCGCGCTACCACGTCCGGCTAATTTTTTTTTGATTTATTGTAGAGATGAGGTCTCGCCTGCCCAGGTGGGTCTCGAACCCACGGGCTCAGGCAGTCTACTCACCTCAGCCTCCCAAAGGCGCGGGATTACAGGCTGAGCCACCGAGCCTGGCTTGTATTATCTTTTTTACATATACTGTTGACCCTTGAACAAAATGGGTGTGAACTGTGTGAGTCCACTAGTATTAAGATTTTTTTTCAATAAAAGTCACACTGAATGTGCCTATTTCTCCTGGCTCCCCTTCTATCTACTTTCTCTTCCACCTAGGCCATCCAAGATAGCAAGAACCACCCCTCCTCCTCCTCATTCTACTTAATGTGAAGACTATGAGAATGAAAACATTTATGATTATTTACTTCCACTGAATGAACAGTAAGAATATTTTCTCTTCTTTATGATTTTTTAAACAACATTTTATTTTCTCTAGTTTAGTTTATTATAATACATATAACATAAAAATATGTGCTAATCAACTATTTATGTTATTGGCAAGACTTTGAGCTTCAGGTCAATAGTAGGTAATTAGTAGCTACGTTTTGGGTGAGTCAAAAGTTAGATATAGATATAGATTAGTAGCTACGTTTTGGGTGAGTCAAAAGTTAGATATATTGTGGGGTGGGAGTTGGTGTTCCCAACCCTAGCATTGTTCAAGGATCAACTATATTATCTATATTATATTACTTACATTTATTACGAATTTATTTGCATGTATTATATATAAATTGCTTAAGTGAAAATATTTTCAAAGATAAAGGTCTAGAAGTATTTATATCAAAATGTATGAATTTATACCAAAATATTAATTGTCTCTGAATGGAATAAGGCTTTTCTTTTTTATTTATTTATTTATTTATTTTTTTTGCTTTTCTGTATTTTCTATAGTTTTAATATGATCATTTTTGACTTTTTTAACTGATTGATTTCTGAATGCTTTCCATTTTCTTTGGAAATATGACTAATGCCCATTACAACTTAGATTCTCCTGGCTAGTAGACTGTCTTGTGTGCTCCAGCATATATCTGCTTTAACTGAACATTAACCAACAATTACAGATCTCCATCTTATCAGATAAGAAGGATACTGTAATTGGGGCAGGGTGAGTACCAGGGTGTTAAGTAATTACTAAACAGACTCCAGTTGTTGCTCTCAAGAGGGAAAGAACCTCACACATAAAGCTTCAGAATGACCATGTTCCACGTTCCCAGGCAGTTACTGTATTTCTCTTCATTTTATCAGTCTTTGAGAAGCTCCTCTTTCCTTTTAATTTCTCTCATATTTTTACCAGTTGATATCTCCAGAGGAGCAGCAGCAACGATGATGATAATCAACAAATCAACCTTGGATTGGTGAAAGTAGGTCAGTTAAAAAAAAGTGGGGGGGAGAAAGGGGGACTTTAGCTATTTTGAGTGCAAACTTCAGAAAGTGTTTACCCCAACAGAGAACACATTGGCAATATTTGAATATTTTCATCTAATTTTAATTATTTGGAATAACTTGAGAAACCAAGAAAAGCCAAGAAGACTGATGGCAGATTTATCAATTTTATTTGGGATTGCAAATTGCATTTCTTAGAAATGGCAACAACATACGCATCTGCTCTTCTCCAGGGAGTTCAAAAAGGGTCCTTGTTTCCCCACCCCAAACAAAAAGGTCTTTGGAATGAGTTTTTCTCCTCATGAGAATACATTCCACAATGTAAAGCGCAGAGACCTTCGATACTGAGTCCAACTTCATTATTTTACACATAAGACATTGAAGCTAAGATAGGAAAGTTAGCTCCAAGTAACAGAGCAAAGTACCAGCAGAGTCAAGGAGCAGAACTGGGTCTCCTAACTTCGATTAACTATACAAAGTAAGGAAGTTAAAGCAAACAGATAACATTCACCAGGGTAAGGCAGTAGGCATTGGTGTCATGTGAGGTGAGTTGGAAAGAGTATGGACTGTCACTATTCTGGAAAATATACACACATCTTCAGACTGCATTTGGCTCCTAGTTCTCAGTATATATACCCTACTACATCAAATCTCTCATTTAGAAATCCTTACACATTTATAAATGGCTTATTTTATTTACATTGAAAGGGTGACTTCATGGTTTTAATAAAAGGCCCTGTAGACCATTTAACTTAGTCTCCAGATTAAAACAAAACAAAACAAAAACACTTTATAGTCATCAATTGCAACTTGAATCCTTTCAGTGATGGAGACTTACTGTCATAAAATTTAGCACATTTGATTGGCAGATAGCCCCAGTCATTAGAATTCTTTTAATTGAAATAAAACAAACTTCCCCCAAACTTTCACCTACTAGCCAAATGTTTAACATCGAAGCCAAACAGGAAAAAGTTTCATTCCTTTTTGACTGGCAGCTTTTGAAATACATTCAAATGGTTTACATGACCTTCCACATTTCCTCATCTCCCTTAACCATTATTCTTGATATATGCTCTTCAGCTGGATGGTGTGTTCAAAAAGATGAGGGAAAGTCTCTCCAAACCAAAATAGCTCTTATGATAGTCTATCATTATGACTAAAATTAATCCAAGGTACTAAAGTATTCAAAGAAATGTCAAAAGAAGTAGAAGAAAGGTTCAGAAAGGAAACATGGGGAAGGTATTTGAAGTTAATATTAATAATAATGGCATAGGCCATCTATCAAAATCTTACACTATGCTAAGAACTCTGCTGAAATCCTTACATATATTATTACATTCATCTTTTACAATTACTCCAATAGACAGGTATTTTGTTCCCATTTTATAGATGAAGAAATCGAGCCTCAGGAACATTAATTGACCTGCCATTGTCACTTAGCTAAAAAATGGCATAACTGGGACTTAATCCAGATCTCCCTAACTCTAAAATCAGTACTCCTACCTTCCAGGTTGATATAATGTATTGTAAAGATCAATAGAATTTGAGTCAAAATACTTGGGTCAAAATATTGCCGGCTATATCATGAGAAACTTACTTAAATTATTTGAGCCTCTGATTCTCATCTGTTCTTTATAATTTGTTCACTTCTCTCTATTTTCTATTTTTAAAGATCAAGTTTCCAGATAACAACTGGGCATTCTTCTATTAAGAACTTCTGTTAAAAGTTCCCATTGGCTAATATATGAAAAAAGATAAAGTGTAAATTACTTTGCATGAAACAAGGACCTTTGCCTCTAAGCTTCTACCCAACTTTACAGATTTTTTTGGGTAACTTCCTTCAAGCACTTAATATTTTAGGCACACTAGGCTACTTGCCACCCAGTACACTTTCTGTACACTTGTAACAGTTTGTTTTACATTGCTGTAAAAATACTACCTGCAGCTGGCTAATTTATAAATTAAAAAAAAGGTTTATTTGTTTCACAGCTCTGTATTGTGGTGATATCTGGTTGGTTTTTGGTGAGGCCTCAGGAATCTTTTATTAATGGTGGAAAGCAAAGGAGTGAGTAGAGAGGAGGTATGTCACATGACCAGAGTAGGAGTAAGAGAGAAAGAGGTTGTGCCAGTCTCTTTTAAACAGTCATTTCTTGCTAAACATCTTCGGTAAAGTTGCAGGATGCAAAATCAGTACACAAAAAACAGTTGCATTTCTATACACCAAACAACAAGTAAACTGAGAAACAAATAAAAGACACAATCCTATTTACAATAGCTACGAACAATAAAATAAAATACCTCAGCATCCATCTAACCAAAAAGGTGAAAGATCTTTACAATGAGAACTGCAAAACACTGCTCAATGCAATCAAGGATGACACAAACAAATGGAAGAACATCTCATGCTCATGGATTGGAAGAATCAATATTACCAAGATGCTCATTCTACTTGTTCTATTTGATGCCCTATCAAATTACTGGCATCATTTTTCACAGACCTAGAAAAGACTATACAAAAATTCACATGGAAGCAAAAAAGAGCCCAAATAACTAAAGCAATCACCAGTAAAAAGAACAAATCCAGAGACATCACACTTCCTGACTTCAAACTTGACTACAAGGATACGGTAACCAACACTGCATGATACTGATACAAAAACAGACACACAGAGCAGTAGAACAGGACAGGGACTCTGGATATAAAACCACAGACTTTCACTCAACTAATTTTCAACAATTCTGACAAAAATAAACATTGGGGAAAGGAAACCATAGTTTGTAAATGGTGATGGGAAAACTGACTAGCCACATGTAGAAGAATGAAACTTGACCCCTACTATCACCATATACAAAAATTAACTCAAAACGGATCTAGGACTTAAATGTGAAACCTCAAACTACAAGAATATTAGAAGCAAATGTAGAAAACAGCCTCGTGGACATCAGAATAGGCAATGAATTCATGGCCAAGTCTTCAAAAACAAATCCAGAAAAATCTAAAATTTATTGGTTAGATTTCTCAAGTTAAAAAGTTTTGCACAGCAAAAGAAACCATCAAGAGACAAAAGAAGAGAATAGGAAAAAGTCTTTGCAAATTATACATCAGACAAAGTTCTAACATCCAGGATCTACAAGGAATTTAAACAAATTGACAGGATAAAAACAAATAACCCTATTAAAAAGTGGACAAAGGACATGAACAGACACTGCTCAAAGGAAGACATTCAAGCGGTCAACAAACATATTAAAAACATGCTAATCTCCATTAATCCTCAGAGAAATGCAAATCAAAATTACAATGAGATACCACCTCACACCAGGCAAAGTGACTATGTTTAAAAAGTAAAAAAAAAGGTGTTGGTGAGGCTGCAGAGAAAAAGGGATGGTTCTATACTACTGGTAGGAATTCAAGCTAGTTCTGCCTTTGAGGAAAGCAGTTTGAGTTGGAGTCTCATGCTGTCGCCCAGACTGGAGTGCAGTGGCCACTTCCGGCCACCGCAGCCTCAACCTGCTGGGCTCTGGTGATTCTTCCACTCAGTCTTCCAAGTAACTGGAACTGCAGGTGCGCGCTACCACACCTGGCTAATTTTTTAATTTATTGTAGAGATGATGTTTCACTAAGGTGCCCAGGCGGGTCTCGAATCTGTGGACTCAGGCAATCCACTCACCTCAGCCTCCCAAAGCGCGGATTACAGACTGAGCCAACAATCCCGGCTGTGTTTTCTTTTCTTTTTATTTGAGTTGGAGTTTCACTCTGTCGCCCAGACTGGAGTGCAGTGGTCGCTCCTAGTCACCGCAGCCTCCACCTGCTGGGCTCCAGCAATCGTTCCGCCTCAGCCTTCCGAGTAGCCGGAATTACAGGCATGCGCTACCACGCCCAGCTGATTTTTTGATTTATTGTAGAGATGAGGTCTCGCTGCCCAGGCGGGTCTCGAACCCACGGGCTCAGGCAATCCACTCACCTCAGCCTCCCAAAGGCGCGGGATTACAGGCTGAGCCACCGAGCCCGGCTTGTGTTTTCTTAAATAACTAAAAATTGAGCTATCCTATGATCCAGCAATCCCACTTCTGGGAATATACACAGAGGAGCATGAATTGCTCTGCCAAAAAGACACCTGTACATGTATGTTCACCGTAGTACTATTCATGATAGCAAAAACTTGAAACCAACCAAGATGCCCAATGAATGTGAACTGGATAAAGAAAACATGGTACGTATACATGATGGAATACTACACAGCCATAAAGAACACGATCATGACTGCAGCTAAATAGGTGCAGCTGGAGACCATCATCCTAAGCAAAGTATCATGGAAACAAAAACTGAATAATGCATGTTGTCTCTCATAAGCAGGCCCTAAACATTGGGCACACAAGCACAAAGGTAGAAAAATCAAACCTTGGGCAATGCTAAAGTAGAGAGGGAGGGAGGGGGGATAAGGAGCACACGACTACCCATTGGGTACCATGTCCACTACTAGGGGGAGAGACGGCTTACTGGCAGCCTGAGCCTGCATGTGATTTACTTGTGTAGCAAATTTTCACAGGTACCTATGACTCTGAACTTAAACAAAAAAACAATCAGGTCTTGCATGAGCTAATAGAGCAAGAATTCGCTCATTATAGCCAAAACAGCACCAAGCCATTCATGAGGCATTCACTCTTATGATTCCTCCCATCACCTCCCACCAGGCCCACCTCCAACATTGGGGATCATATTTCAACATGAAATTTGGAGGGGACAAGAATCCAAACTTTATCAGCACTCTCTTGGCTTTGTGCTTTTCTCTCGACTTTGAATGGGTTTTTCTTTCTGGAAACATTGTGTCTAATTTTCAAATCAAAGCTCAAATTACCCCCATCCCTTTCACTACCTGACCCCAACAGAACTAATCCATCCTTCTGGTATCTTAAGCACTTGGTTCACATTTTTATCTCCATACTCAGTTGTTTAAATACATTTTACTTTTAGAATGTGAATTCCTTGAGAGCAAAGGGCACATTTTATTCATTAATTTTTTAATGCACAATATGTAGCACAGTGCCTTGCACACTAATAAAATAATAATAAAGTTAGCACTTACTATGTGCAAGATGTAATTTATGCTAGGTGTTGTAACATTATAATGCTTGACTATTTCCTTACTGAATGAACAAATGTACAAAACTAAAAAGACAAGGCTTCCTTCCTCCACATCAATTAGTGTTTTATTAAATGTGATGAATTCCATTTGCTGCAAAACTATGGCCCTTAAATGACTTTCATTTGGATATAGAGATGTACTTTCACATTCAGAGAAGAGAAGATAAAATCAGGTGCCCTGTCATTATTACAACCACTGTCATTATGTTGTAAAGATGAATATGAGATTATTATTATTTTTATTATCTTTAGCAAATGAGTTTTCTTTTTTCCCCCAGAGTTTCCAATAACATTTCTTTCTTTTCTTTTTTTTTTTTTCTTGAGTTGTTGCCCAGGCTGGAGTGCAGTGGCATGCTCGTGGCCACTGCAGCCTTGACCTTCTGGTCTCAGGCTATCCTTCCAGCTCAGCCTTCCATGTTGCTGGAACTACAGGCATGCACTATCATGCCCAGATAGTTTTCTTGATTTATTATAGAGACGAGATCTTGCCAGGTTGCCTAGGCTGGTCTCAAATCCCTGAGCTCAGGCAATCCTCTCGCCTTGACCTCCCAATGTGCTGGAATAACAGGTTTGAGCCACCGCGCCCGACCAGAAACACAGTTCTTATGTGTTTCCTGCTGCCCCTTCTTACTTTGAGACTTCTACCAGCGAGCTGTATAGAGAGGGAAGAGGGAAAGGGGATCCAGAGGCTGACCTTGGACTTGGGCTGGCTTGCTGATTGCAGACTGCCCTGTGACTGCTGCCACTGCTTTGTTTCTTTCTCCAGCTGCACTCAAGGCCGCCATTGATTAGCTCGCTGAATGCTTTACAGCTACAGCTTTGGACAGGCCATTGAAGAAATTGATTGCAGTCAATTCCCAGCAGACTGAGCTGTATCGACTGGTCTCCTGGTCCCACCAATGAGTACCTTGACTCTTCTTTTTAATTACCCCAGTAGGCCTACTGTATATTGCCTAGGGCACAGGTGAGAGAGAGAGAGAGAGAGAGAGAGAGAGAGAGAGAGAGAGAGAGAGAGAGAGAGAGAGAGAGAGAGAGAATGTGAGGGCTGAAATAAAACAGCTTTCTCCAGAGTAGGGTGCTTTCTTCACTTGTGCCAGGAAGTTGGAGCACATTTGTTCATTATGAATTTAGTATGTGGATTATTAAAAAATTTGATTACAGAATCAAGTTGAGTTCAAGTCCCAACTCATCCAACTAATTTGGTAAATTTGGCAAGTTATTTTGTATAGCTGGGACCTGGTTTCACATCTGTACATGAGAAAATTGTCAAGGTAATCTTAATAACTATAAATATGTATAAATATAAATAAAACTATCACCATTACTAACAATAAAATGAGGACAAAGATGGTGATGAGCACTAACATTTATGGAGCATTTACAGGTGCTAAGCACTATAATGAATGGTTTACATGGATAATTTCTTTCTTAATAATTTTTAAAAATATCACCTATGATGCAATATAAAGAAATATTTTTCTCTATTCCATGTAGGACACTGAGGCTCAGAAGTTTATGCTCATCCAAATTTATAATGTTAAGGATTGAACCCAAGTTTCTCTGGACTCAGGCCTCTGTTATATGATGTTCTCATGAACACAGCTTTCAAGCCGTGTTCATATAAATCCCCTTAATTTCATGTTCAGCATAGTATGAGATACACTTCCTATAGGCATGTTGGCTCGATAGTCATGTAATTAACAAAGTCCAACTCTATTTCTTTTTCAGCACAAAGGGAAGATCTATGCCCTCTGTATTTACATATTTGCATCTTTGCTTTTAGGAGAAAGTAGAAGTTTGAAATGACACTTGTTTCTACTTTACATCACTCTCATTGAGGCTTCAAGATCGTGCAGTGATTTATTTTCATGGTGTGAGCAGCAGACTACCTGCATCAATGTTTTCTGGAGGACTTTTTCAAAAACATATTTCTGGACCGCTTCCAGCATTATTTAAGCAGAATTCCTAGGGTATGGGCCCAGGACACTGCATTTTAACAAGGGCCTTTGGCAATTCTCAGGAATACTGATATTTGAAACCCACTGTAACTGAGAACCATGTTTCATCCAGAGCTCACATTTAAAGTAGTGCTTTATCCTTACCTTACCCAGCACGCCCTACATGCCACAATCTTTACATAGGACTTTTCTATCTTCTTCACTTTCTTTGTAGTCTGAACTCTTGGTTGTCTACCCATCAGCTAAATATCATCCCACCATATTTTACCCTCCTCCCCTGCTTCCTTGAACACAACACCAGATTTCGTTCAGAAATCTAGATGAATCATGATTCTCTAAGCCATTGTCATCCCCATTTTTCTCTTCTAGTGACTGGCTAGAGCTGAGAATGTTACCTAATTCTGCCTAATATGAGACAAAGTCTTTTGTGGGACTTCTGGGAAAACATTTTCACTTCTCACAAAAGACAGATCGACACAAGGGGATGATCTTTACTCAATTTCCTCCCTTCATACTTTGGACAGAGACCTGTGAGTTTGTGACATTTAGGGATACATCAATCCTTCAACTATAAGGTGACATATGAGAGGCAAATGAGAAGCCAATATGATGTCGGTGGCAGAGTAAAAAAATACCAATGTCCTGAATCCTTGAAGAAAAGCTTAGAGCCATCAACCAACCTTAGGTCTGCTGACTCTGAACTGCTTGTATGAATCATAAAAGTCCTCTCAGTTAAGCCACTGTTAGTCAAGATCTTTCATTGCAGCCCAAAACATCTTCATTTTCTTCTTACCCTATTTTGCCCTTAAACATTTCTTCCCTTCAAAATCAATGTAGAATAATCACATTGACACTCTATCAACCCAGCGTGCTACCTATCATGTGAAATAGTTAAAGAGAAATTAACATGGCCATTTGACTCTGCTGTCAAATATCAGGTATCATAACTACACTTTGGCAGGTTCTAGATTGCCATAAATTGATAGTAGGATTCTCCAACCAGAATTAGTTTTATAGATCAGGGGTCTGACTGAAAACTATGGCCCTTAGGCCAAATTTGGCCCACTGCATGTTTTTGTAGGTTTTAATTGAAACACAACCACACACATTCATTTATATGTCATATATGACTGCTTTTATGCTACAAGGGCAGAATTGAGTAGTTGTCAAAGACACCAAATGATTCAAAAAACCTAAAATACTCACGGACTCATCATTTTACAAAAAAAAAAAGTTTGCCATTCTTGATATAGATAATCCAGTATTGGGTCAAAGAGAAAATCTTGTGTTTTAGATACTAAATGAAAAGGGGACCACAGTCATTCCATTGGAAGAATTAAAGAATCAAACTTTTTACCCTCATTCAAACAGAAAGGCAATTCACTTCACCACAGGTATAGACAGGTAATTGTAAATGGAAACAGTATTTTCTCACATAAAAGAGAATCAAATCTTTTCAGCCTTTTGACAGGCAGGAGGGTATAGGATAGCAAAACTCAAACTTGGATGCATATCAGTGAAGTAGAACAGCCCATGGGAGACATATGCACAGTCAAGAGTGAAGCTGGATCAATTATTGAGAGTCAGAAAATAAAGTTGAACAACGTGATTTTTAGAACCAGAAATCAGAAGTAATGGGATTTGGGGACGCAGAGGGGAAGAGTCAGGTAGCCCAGCCTAATTTTGGTGGACTATTGTTTGTGGATCTAGAGTTGCCTTTTAACTTGCTCTTAAAGGACTTCCTGGGTCATCTTGGCATATAGTTGCTATAGATAGATAATTGAGTAGCTGATGTAGGGCCCGCATTTCTGTGTAGCATGAGCAAAACTACTTGAGCCTTATTTTTCTTCTTTAGGGTGAGGGTCACCAGATAATCTCCTTATCTTCAGAAGGATTATGTAGACATCCAGATAAATATCTTGTTTAAGGTAAAAAGGCACCCCCAAAAATCGTGTTTTAGTCTTTAAAAGGGCATTTGTAGCCAACAGTGCTGCATGCAAGGCCTGGTTGTAATCTTGGGCAACAGCTGCACCTCTGAGCCAGTTTTCTGGTCTGTAAGTTGAAGCATAAAGTGTGCTGATAAAAATATTCAAAGGTATGCACTTTACATTCAGAAACGCATGTAAAAAGTTATTCCTAAATTATAAACTTCTCTGCAAATAAGTGGCATCACTGTTATTATTGAACAAAACTACATCCTGATATGCCTGTAGTTAGGTTAGCTGTGAAATCTCCCCTAAAATAGCTGTCTAAATTAACCTGTTGAATGGGGATACTTCATGACTCTCTTTAAGATTTTGTAGAATGCCTGCCAAAACAAGCTTCTCTGTTTAGTGTAATTGACACTGAGGAGAGCCTTGTGACAGTACCTATCCACCAGATTCAAATTCTTCCAAAGACTGATCCTTGTCAGAGATAATAAAGCAATGTCATCTGCACAAAAGTGCATGCCCATTTTTCTGCTTGTTAGAAGGAGTAGGTATATGCAGCTTGGTCAGAAATACATCCCATGGATGTATTTGGCACAGTAGCACTATCTGGAAGGTTGGAAACTACAGTAATACCCTAAAAAAATCAAAGGGATACTTAAAGCCCATTGAGCAGAATGTTCCTGGCAGGAGCTACGTGTTTTGGCAGTTTTTGGCATTATATTCAGCTCCAAGGGAAACACAGTAACCAGATCATGGAGACAAGAGGAGTGAGCAGGGTTGGGGATCTTTGACTCTTGGACTTAAACAATTCACTGTATGTTGAATCTGGGGACTATAACTTTCTAAATAAATTTTCTGAAATAGTCTGAAATTCATAATCATG
Organism: Carlito syrichta; assembly: GCF_000164805.1. Classification (NCBI taxonomy): domain Eukaryota; kingdom Metazoa; phylum Chordata; class Mammalia; order Primates; family Tarsiidae; genus Carlito; species Carlito syrichta. The sequence continues at coordinate 574,157 of NW_007252774.1, read as the reverse complement.
TGTGTAAGCTGAATTAGAGACCATCTTTAACATGGTACACTTCTACAGGTCAAACTCATAGAATCAAAGAGTGGAATGCAAGTTTCCAAGGAAAAGAAGGAGGGAGAAATGGGAGACATGCACAAAGTTTCAGTCGAGCAAGATGAATAATCTCTAGAGATCTGCTATACAATACTGTACCTAAAGTCAACAACAGTGTACACATAAAATTTGTCAAGAACATAGATCTCATATCACATGTTCTTACTACAATAAAATTTGGAAAAAAAAAAAAGGAATACATGGATCAAGTATTGAACTTGAAGGGTGTTAGCTTGTTCTGTCCTGTTTGACTTTTTTTCTTTTTTTTTTTTTTGAGTCAGAGTCTCACTCCATTGCCCAGGCTGGAGTGCAGTGACACGCTCATGGCCATCCCAGCATCAACCTACTGGGCTCCAGCGATCCTTCTGCCTCAGCCTTCCAAGTAGCTGGAACTACAGGCATGTGCTACCATGCTGGGCTAATTTTTGATGTATTGTAGAGACGAGGTCTTGCCAAGTTGCCCAGGCTGGTCTCGAACCCACGGGCCAGGCAAATCACTCGCCTCCGCCTCCCAAAGTACTGGGATTATAGCTGTTTTACTTGTTAACACATCTATGTAGTCTGCTTATATTCATGATACCAACCCTACTTTTCTAGTTGTTAAAGTGTTGTAATGTTTATTCAGATTCATTGATTTTCTCTGTTGAAGCTTTGCACATGGCCAGGCCCGTCCAACATTTAATTTGTAGGTCATTCTATGTGCAATGCTCTACAAGAATGAGCCTAAATGGCCGACACCTGAAGGCAACAGTGTGGGTAAGTCCCACACATAAATGTCAAGCTAAAGAATTTAGGCACAAAAAATACATACTAAATGTTTCAATTTATGTAAAGTACAAAAATAGCAAAACAATCTGTGTCATTGGACTTTATGATAGTGGTTGTCTTCAAAGAAGCAGTGACTAGAAGGGTTCGTGTGAGGGGTTTTTGGTGTGCTGTTCATGTCCTTTCTCTTTTTTAATTTCAGTTATGGATATATTCAATTAATAAAAGTATATCAAGCCATGCATTTATTATATTTATACTTTTCTGGGTATGCTGTATCTATATTAAAGGTTTTTAAAAGTAAAAAAGGAGTCAGGGAAATAGACAATCAAGTGCATAAGCAACTTAGCCACAAACTTGTTGTGCCATCTTCAACAAGTCATTTTATCTGACTGAGCAATGACTACCTCATCTGTAAATAGAAAGGAATGATTCTTGCTTCACAGGGTTATATTAAACTGAAAGGAAAGGCTACATGCCAAGTATTCAGCATAGGGCCTGGTACACAGTGAGTACTCAATGCTTGGTTTCTATTATGGTTAAGATCCTTACATTGTCCAGGCTGACACCATTTCAGACTGGGTGGTCTAATGTTGGCTTTAGTCTCAGTGTATCAAAAGACACACTCACTGTGTGCTGAGCTGGCACTCAGACAGGATGAAAGCAGAGAAGAGATGAAGAATAGCATATGGCTAGAAAATAGAGCTGGAAAAGCTCATTGAGGGAGAGATCATGGATGTGTAAAATGCCTAGAGGTCAGATTTTATTCTGTAAATAAGAGTTGCTGAAGACTTTATATTTTAACAGAGAAGTCCCATGGAGCTGAGACTCAGATGAATCTTCTGGAAAGTGAAAAGAGACTAAAACAGAAAACCTATAAATGAAATTTACCTTATACGAAGTGTATATCAGGTCATCTACAGAAGTTAGAATATGATGATGTTGTTTTTGTTGTTATAATTATCAATATTATTAGCAATAGCAATGACTGCAATTACTATTATTTTATTGTGTACCTGCTGGGTACCAGATATTTAAAGGCATTATCTCACATAATCCTTACTCTAAGCACAATGAGAATGGTTGCCATTTTCCAGGTTCTTACTAAGTGCTAGGCACTCTTCCAATCATTGTATACGTATTAGTGCATTTAATCCCTATAACAGCCCTGTGAGATAGGCACTATTGTTATCTCTAGTTTATAAATGAGGAGACTGCAGTAAAGAGAGATTAAATTGCTTGAAGGGCATACTGTTATCACGTAACAGAGCTGGGATTCAGACCCTGGGAGCTTGACTCTAATGTCCATTCTCATATCCATTATGTTATGTCAACATCCTAGGTATCATTATGCCCATATTCTTATAAGCTAACAAGACACTCAAATCACTTGCTCTGTATCACAAAGAGGAAGATATCTTATTTCACATAATAATAAGTTTTATGCTCTTTTTCACTATCCTATCTGCTAAGGGCAATGGTTTCTAATCATGGCTGAAAACAAATGAAACATCAGTCAAATGTTTTAAGGACAAAAAGAACAGCAATAGCAATAATGCTCAATTATTGAGCACTAGGTGCCCGGAAATTTACATAATATGTGTGTTTACAGGTGCTATGTGTGTTTGCATAGAAATCCTATAAGGAAGTTGCATTTTCATTCCTATTTCACAAATGAGGAAACCGAGTCTCAGAGAAATCACAAAACTAACGAGTAAGAGATCCAAAATTAGCTCTTATGCAGTCCCACACAAAACATTCTCTTATCACTACACTCAACTGCCTCTCAGTCATGAGAGAGCTGATTTCAGAATCTGATCCCGCCTTTCTTCACCCCCATTCCCAGTGAATTTTGCACTTATTGGTATCCTGGGGCAGTTTTAAAAGCATTCCAAGTTTTAACTCCTGCAAGGCATTCGCAGCCAACCTTTCTAGCATAAGCTGGAGCAACAAATTCTTTCCCAGGTTAGTAGAAAGCCTCAGGACCCAGAAGAGCAGGTGCTCACCTGACCTAGGTGTCACTTGCATCTGATATATCTCATTAGCCTAGGGGAGTAAGCAGTCTGGTCTGCTCCCTTTTCCAGATGCAGCCTGGCGCAGCAGAAGGATGAGCCAAAACCTGCTTGTGAGGGAGCCAGAGCTGGCTCCTCTCCTGAGAACATGGGAAGGGCATGGCTCCCTTTGTGCAGCCTCAGGAGTGCATGGACTCTATTATGATTTAAAGCAGGCACTAACCCAGCAATGTGGCCATGGTCAGCCCTGGGCTTACAGGAAACAGTTTCTTCCATGGCAACTGGTGAGGAAAGTCAAAACCTTTCTTTTCATAAATGTCTGTACTTCCAGTCTTGTCTTAGGGGTCTGAAATTCTCCCCCATGTAATCAAACCTTTGGGTAAAGCTCCTTGTGTCAGTTGGGGTTCTAACACAGAAATGCAGAAGAGACTAGAAGCAGAACCAGTAGGACACATACACACACACACACATACATCTATCTATTTGGCAGGCCAGTGGACTGGAAACACACAGGAAGGAAATACAGTCTATTGGTGAAATTTCTTCTTTCTCAGAAAAAACCTGATTTGCTCTTGAGTTCTTTAACTGATTGCATGAGACCCAGACTATAGAGATTAATCTTTTTTTAAAATCAACTTACTCTACATGCTAACCACATCTACAAAATACCTTTGTAGAGGCACTTACATTAATGTTTAATTGCACAATTGAGTAATATAGCAATTGGGTGATATAGCTTAGTCAAACGGGCACATAAAACATGGCACTCCTCATGGTATAATGGAAAGGCCACCTGGGTAATGGTTATGGGCCTAACTTTCTGATATCTTGGTGTCCTGGTCTGTTCCTGCTGTTATAGCAAAATACCTTAGACTGGGGAGCTTAAAAATAACATATATTTATTGCTTACAGTTCTGGGGACTAGGAAGCCTGAGATCAAACTACCAGAAAAATCGGTGAGACAGTACCTTCTTACTAAGTTTTCACATGGCAGAAGGGCAAAGGAGCTCTCTTGGTCCTCTTTTCTAAGGGCACTAATTACATTCATACAGGTGGAATCCTTGTGACTTAATCACTTCCCAAAGTTTCCACCTTTTAATACTATCACACTGGATATTAGTTTCCAATATATGAATTTGGGGCTTTACCAACATTCAGATTTTAGCACTCCAGAAAGTCATTTCTTCTCTCTGAAACTCAATGTGACCTTCTGCAGAATGGGTGGAGTGAAAAATGAGGAAGACACAGAGTTGTCTTTAGACATTTGAAAGTGTGTTTTCATGAAAAGAATACCTTGGCTTGTTCTACAGAATTCCAGAGGACAGAACCAGAGGCATTGCATGAAAGAGGAAATGCAAATTTAAACTTGATTCAGAAAGTATGTCTTACAAAGAGATTCCACCATGAGAAGGGATGCCTTATGAAATAATGACCTCTTTGCTTTAGAAGAAGTTCAAACAACAATTGAAAGAAAATTTATTTGGGGAAGAATAATGTAGAAGGCATTACATTTTTGACTATATAAATTTAAAAATGCCTTTAATCATGATTATTCTTCACCACTAGCAAGTCTTGTCTTCTCTCATTTTCTCTGCTGGGACCCTATCTGGACCCAAGTTTTGGCAGCTTATTGTGCTAGGCAATATAAAATATACAAAAATCCTGGGAAAAATATTCCTCGTTAGCACCCACCAGAAATATTCATGAGATTAACTGTCTATGCCAGGGTAATCTCTTAACTAATTTAGATACTTTCAGCCCGAAAGGCACTGAAAGATAAAGCAATAGTAACATTTTCTAATTTGGTGTGTTTAGTAAAGCATAAGACAATGACTGCTGTGTGCAAACCATTACTTTGCTTGAAGATCCAACATGAACTGGGGAAAGCCCCTAACTTCAAGCAGCCTGACATGACAACACAATAGATGTAAGAAGACCATAGAACCATGGCATAGGAAGAGATTAATTAGGATAAGGGTAAGAAACTACATTCTTGCAGATGGAAAAATTTAGCTGAGGTTGAAGATAGAAAAAACTTGAAAAAATGAGTGTGCTGGATAAAAAAGTTGTAGGTGAAGGGAACAGACTAGTAGAGTCAGGATGTCAGGAGTGTTGTTGAGCCAGACCTGGTGACAGTGAGACAGAAAGATATTACAAGGGCCATGGGAATAATGATGTGGTTCTTAGGGAATTGGAAAAGAAGATGGTGATCAAAACAAGGGAAGATTGGAAGAGAAAATAGTTACAATTTCCACTTTTAAGGGATTACCAAGAGGCAGATTTTTCTTGCTACCCTTACCAGTCTCCTATCTGAAGCATCTTAGGGAGTTGCCATGTGGGCAAAAGGCTTTGGGCTGGTGGAGACTGTGTTGCACCCACTGTGTGGCCTTGGCTATCTCTCAGAGCTTTGGTTTCCCAACTTCCAAGTTGTGTATAACATTTCCGGCTATGCAGGTTTGCATGAATGCTGCTTTGTAAGCTGTAAAGGACTGTGCAAACACTCATGTACTCAGGGACAGATTGTGTTGGTCCTGGGGGAGTATGTGGCAGCTTGAGACCAAGTCCAGAATCCGCTAAATGTTGCCATCAAAAGGGAGGTGGCAGAGTCGACATGGAGCCTTGTGACAAAGACATCCACCTTGTGGCCATCAAAGCCATGTGCCGGTTGTCTGTGGAGAATGGCAGCTGCTTGAATTGTTCAGTGTGAAATTTAATTTGGGCTCCTGGGTGAGCAGAGAGGAGGGCGTGAAAGATATGACACTGGCTAATTTCATGTTTTACAGGCCCAACAACCCCAAACGTACATTTCTTGATGAAAGCTGAGAACCTGCAGGCCACTGCATGCAATGATATGCAGTCCAGGGGGAAAATGAAGATACAGAGAGAAAAAAAGCATGAAGAAGATATCATTTCCTGAAATCAAATAAACTCAAAAATCTTCCATTTCAGTGGGTTAGATTGACAGACAGAGAGAGAAAGGCAAAAGATTTCTTTTAACTCTTGCTTTCACACATAACCGCAAACACTCAGCCTGGCATTCAAAGCCCCAACTTCTGCCCTAATTCATCTGTTCATGGTTAGATCTGGTCTTATTGCACTCTTGCTCAAAATCTTTCTGTGCTTCCCTGTATACTACAGCATACAACACAAACTCTTAAGTGTACCCAAAAGGGCCTTCTGCCTGATTGTCTCATTTCCTGCATTGTGTCCTTCAACTTTTATTCTCACCACCAGCAACGTTGGTTGATGGGATCCAGAATCTGCTGGCTCTTTCACATCTCTTTGCTTTTGTATAGTAAGTTCCTCCTGTCTCAAATTACCCCTACTTTGGATTTTTCTGGGTTTTGGGGAAACTCAGGCAGTATAGAGAACAGTTAAGAACAAATGTTTTGGCATCAAATGGACCTGATATCAGCCTCTTGATATACCAAATACTGGCTTCCCACATGCTACCCACAATCCTCAACAAGTCAGCTTCTCTGTTAGTTTCCAATTGCCTTCTCTATCTGAAGGAGAGAATGTTTCTCGTATTTTCTGGTAGTTTTGGGGACTCAGATAATTAACATATGTAACATATGGAGAATAATGCCTGGTACAAAAAAAAACCTACTTGGTAAATAACTTGCTTTTATTATTAATTTAGCTTAAATATTACTTCCTTTCTGACATTTCCTTTAATCCTCACCTGCAGACTTAGGTAGTTTCCATGAATGATCCAAATGTACCTTGAATGTGCACCAATTTCTGCAATCATTGTGTTGTGTATTATACTTAATATTTGCTCATGTATTCCAACCACTACCATTAGCCTATATGTGTAGGTGCATGAATACAATTTTGTCCACTTTATATACCCAGTGGACTTATTCAAAATCTCCAAGTTGGTACTTGATCCATAGCTGAATTAATGAATGAAAAAAATGCATGGATCACGCTTTAAGGCCCAGATCATGTGTCAGCAGTCATATGAAGTCTTCTTTGACCCTATCAGTAGAACAAAATGTCCCCTCTTCTATGTCATGTCTCTTTGTTCAAACTCTCACCACACTATGATCATACTGTGAGTTCCACATAGAAGGGGTCATGTCTTATTTATCTCTATTAAGCCATTAGCACAAGGCTTCAAACAGAAAAACTCGGCATATGTTATTCCTCATTGTCATCATTCTCTTCCTCCTCTTCAACATCAGTATTTTTTGAGTGGCCAATGTTTGGGATTTCATTGGGATCATGATGGTCAAAGGGCACTCCAGATGCAGGGGCAGCCATTTGGCTAAGTTAGGTGTGTAAATCACATGTACAAATGCAGACTATGGCAGGAGCCTCTGAAAGACTGTCATGACTGCCACAGAAAATCAATATCAGGAGAAGCTGTGAAAAAAAATTAAAAAAACAAAAATACCTATACTTATGAGCAAGAGGGTTTGTGTCAGCTCCTGAGCAATATCTTGGGCCATTTTGGTTCTGCTTAGGAAACTATCAATTGATTGCGAGTTTTGAAACAAAGAGAAACTTTGAAATCATTCCAGATAAACAAAACAGAAGTTAAAAATAATTATTGGATTGGTGCATGTATATTTGGAACTATTTGCAGAGTGAGTTTGTATGTGAGGGAAAATATGCATAATACAAATTTAGTGTGCATTTATTATCTGTCAGGCACTGCTGTAAACACTTTGCCATGTATTATCTTAATATACACTATAGCCTTGTAAGATATATATTATTATTCCCACTTTAAAAATGAGACTCAGACATAGTAAGTACTTGCCCAAGGTTACATGGTTAGTAAGTAGTAGACATGGATTAGTGTCTGCACAACTGATTACTTCAGAGTTGATATTCTTAGTGCACATATAAGAGGTCTGAGGGTACTAGGAATATCTGAGAGGTATGTGTATGAGGTGTGATTTTAAAAAACATATTCAGCAGGCATTTATTGAGCATCTACTATTTGTTATGTTCTATTCCAAATTAATAGGGTGGGAGAGTGAGTAGAACATAGTCCTCCTTTCTTTCTTTCTTTCTTTCTTTCTTTTTTTTTTTTTTGAGTTGGAGTCTCACTCTGTAGCCCAGGCTGGAGAGCAGGGACATGTTCATGGCCACCCCAGCACTGACCTGCTGGGCTCCAGCGATCCTTCTGCCTCAGCCTTCCAAGTAGCCAGAACTACAAGCACACACTACCATGCCCAACTAATTTTTGATTTATTGTAGAGACGAGGTCTTGCCAAGTGGCCCAGGTTGGTCTCGAACCTAGGAGCTCAGGAAATCCACTTGCCCTGGCCTCCCAAAGTGCTGGGATTACAGGCTGAGCCATCATGCTCGGCCCATAGCCCTCCTTTCAAGGAGCTTATATGATGGTGGGAGAAAAAGTAGACCTAAATAGATATTAAAGAATTCAGTCCAGTTTAGTATATTTTTTTCATCACTGATTCTGTGCCAGGCCCTTGGGAAATAAAAATGAGTAGGACATGGTCCAGACTTTCAAGATACTCACATAATGTCAAGTTATGGTAAGTTATATAATAGACACACCAAATGCCACATGTTCATTCAGTACTGAATTCCTCACAGTATAAACCCAGAACCCGCTGTGTTGATCCCCCTGAGTAGTACCCCAGTATCGGCTATTTTGTTTTACCTTTGAGAAGGAATATCCTTTCATATGTGGCTTTTAGTCCTCCGTGTCTGCTCTATTCCAGTTGTTGAGAATATTCTGGGTTCCAGCTCACTGAACCTACCTTATCCTGGTGTGTTAACCAGGCCGCTATGAAGAAACATTGGTGTCTGCTGTGCCCCACCTCCCCTTCTTTTTACATTATTTTATTTTAAAGATGTGGGTTACAGGTCAGGTTTAGATACATAAGTTGTCTATGTACAGGTGAAGTTTGGGCTCCCTCTATTCCTCACTTCCTCTGGTTTAGGATCAGGTACGCTTAGTTATATTATGCCAGCCTGCCCCCCACCCCCCGCCCCGGCAGCATCCCACTACTACCAATCCTTTTCTTATAGTACTGTGGTAAATGTTCAGGACCCACTTATGAGTGAGAACATGTGGTACTCAGTTCTTGTTTCTGTGATAGATCAAGGAGTGTGACAAACTTGAGAGTCTATCACCAGTCCATCCAAGTTACTGGGAAGTCCATAATTTTGTCCTTTTTTAAGGCTGCATAAAATTCCATCATGTATATGCACGACATTTTTATTTTTTATTTTTTTTGAGTTGGAGTCTCATTCTGTCGCCCAGACTGGAGTGTAGTGGCCACTCCCGGCCACGGCAGCCTCGACCTGCTGGGTTTCAGCGATCCTTCCGCCTCAGCCTTCCAAGCAGCTGGAACTACAGGCACACGCTACCATGCCCGGCTAATTTTTTGATTTATTGGCAGGTCTCGAACCCATGGGCTCAGGCAATCCACTCACCTCAGCCTCCCAAAGGCATGGGATTACAGGCTGAGCCACCGAGCCCGGCTTATGCACCACATTTTAAAAAATCCAGTTCACTTTCAATGGGCGGCATGACTGGTTCCATGTTTTTGCTATTGTGAATAGTGCTGCCATAAACATGCGTGTGTAGGTATCATTTTTGGAGAATGATTTGAGTTCCTCTGGGTATATCCCCAGGAGTAGGATTGCTGGGTTGTATGGAAGGCCAATTTCTAGTTCTTTTAGGAATTGCCACACTGTTTTCCATAGAGGTTGTGCTAGTTAACAATCCCACTAACAGTGTCAAAGCATTCCTTTTTCTCCACATCCTTGCCAGCACCTCTTGTTTTTTGATTTATTAATGAGGGGCATTCTTACTAGTGTAGGTGATATCTCGATGGGGGGTTGATTTTAATTTCTCTGATAATTAGTGAGGCTGAACATTTTTTCATAAATCTGTTGTCTGTTTGTATGTCTTCTTTTGAGAAGTGTCTATTCATGTCTTTTGCCCACTTTTTAATGGGGCTGTTTGTTTTTCTCCTTTCGGCTCAGTTGAGATCCTTGTAGGTCCTGGACGTTAGGCTTTTATTAGATATACAGTTAGTAAACATTTTTTCCCATTCAGTGGGCTGTCTCCTGGTTCTCTTGATGGTTTCTTTTGCTTTGCAAAAGTTTTTCAGGTTGATGAGGTCCCACTCGTCTATCTTATCTCTTATGGCATACATTTTGGGGGTTATAATCTAGAACTGGTTACTTATTCCAATGTGCATAAGGGTGTCTCTTGTATTTTCTAAGATTCTTATAGTCCATCAAATTATCAACATCATTTTTCTCAGACCTGGGAGTGACAATACATAGGGAAACAAAAAAGACCATGAATAGCCAAAACAATCCTCAGCAAAAGAAACAAAGCAGGAGGTATCACCTTTCCAGACTTTAAACTTTATTATAAGGTTACAATAATCAAAACAGCCTAGTTTTGGTATAAGAAAAGGCATATAGACCAGTGGAACAGGATAGAAAATCCAGAACCAAAACCTTGGTTTCTCAACCAACTCATCTTCAACAAAGCCACCACCACCAACCACTGGAGAGAAGAGACTCTATTCAGCAAATGGAGCTGGAAAAACTGGCTGACTGCAGGCAGAAGAATGAAGCAGGACCCCTACCTAGCACCATACACAGAAATAAACTCTAAATGAATCAAAGGTCTAAACATAAAATCCACCTTCCCTTCTAGACAAAAGTGATCCACTTACAGTACTTTACTGTCTTTGGATAGATGTACTTACTTATTGGACCATGCATAGTCACTTGACAATAGAACAATAAATCCATTGGTTGGTAGTGAAGTACGAACTAGTTTGTCCTGGGAGGATGAGCTGAATCTGCCTGATTTGTCCTTTGAGAATTAGAGCTGGAAAGACAGAAATAATGTGGCTCTTTGGAAGAAAACAGAGAAACAGACTAATTCTATTAAAAGAGGCATACTCGATTGATCATCAGAAGGTCGAGTTGTCTGCATGACTGCATTTTCTGCTATCTTGTGGCTAGGATATTCCATCATCCCTAGGCTTCCCACTGGGGACCCTGAAGAAAGTGCCAAGGCTTAGTGAGTTCCAGTAGTTCCCTCTCCCTGGAAATCAGCATTGATAGACTGGCTCACACCCTTCCAGTTCTAGTGGATGGGGACAAATCAAAGGAGGCAAATGACAACTGACTCCTCCCTGATAAGCTTTGTTGATCACTTGCCTTTCAGCAACACACACTTCTTACCTTCTCCCTCTGTCCTCCACCACCACCCCCAAACCATTCTCTGTTGAATGGGGTTAATGATTTCAACAAGTGACTGGTGTAAAGGATTTACTTGGTGACTCCTTCTCACAAAGGAATACAAAAGTATCTCTTGAACCTCTACTATGGACTGACTAAAAGTACAGAGAGAAAACTATTGCCCTGGACGAACTCCTAGAGTTATGAGAGAAACAGCATTGTAAACAGACAGAATCTAGGATTCCACTGGCTTGGGAGGTAGAAACACCAGGCACTAGATAGGCAGTGTGAGTCAACTAGGCCTGGGGAGGGAGAGTAGGGGTAGGCATGTGTGTGCATGTTTAGAGGTTGGTTGAGAAAAACTCTGGAGGAGAGGTCAAATGAGCTAAGACTTAAAGATAAGAAGAGGTTTTCAAAGCAATGGAAGTGAGGGAAAAGAGGACAGTATATTCCTAGAGATGGAAACAGCATAAGCAAAGACTTGAAGTTTCAAGAGAGCATGGCGGCTCTAATAGCAGCGGAGATTAGAAGAGGCTGTAGAGATGGAAAGAGCATAAGAGCATAATGGAACCCTGCTATCCTTTTGTGAAGACTATTGGAGGAGGGCTGATTTTAAGCAGAAAGTAGCTGAGAAGTCTGGTGATATTGTGAACCCTAGATCAGGGGTAGATATATCATAGCAGGGACTAACAGAAGATTAGGGTTAGGGCTAGGGCTAGGGTTAGGGTAAAGCACTGGGGAGCAGCTTCAAGCTTATGAAGAGGGGATTGACTTAAGCATAGATGTGCACTTATTCCCAGGGAGGCAGAGGCTGTGAACAGGTATCCCGAGGCCAGCAGATCTGGGTTCACCTCCCCACCTTGTCATGGCCAAAATATGTAGTTGTGAGCTAGTCCTGTTACGTATCACAGCTTTCTTGCATTACCTGTAAGTTGAAGAAAGAGATTTGGTGATATCAATTACAAAAGGCTTTGATGTATTTTATACTGTCTGTTACTTATCGGCTCATTGTAAGCAGGTGAGGGTGTGTGTGTGTGTGTGTGTGTGTGTGTGTGTGTGTGTGTGTGTGTGTAGGACGGGGGGAGTATACAATTCTGTGGATGAGCCTGAGAAATGACTGGGACCCCAGGTGTAACTCATAGGTAAGTGGAAATGCTCTCTACCGAAAAGCCTGAATCTTACTCTCTGTAAAACTGCAAGCACCTGCTCTCTGGAAACGATCTCGCAGACCAGCTGGGTCTGCCTCTGTTCACCCCTGAGTTCTCTTCATTAGTAAGAGCCTCAGGTGTAAGCAGCGCATGTCACCTTTATCTGCATTTCTGCCCCTACAATCACAACATTCTTTCAGAGATCCAGAACAGTAGTGAGCACTCAATTCAAGGCCCACATTCCCTGACTCACTTTCTGCTGGTATATTCTGGTGACAGGGAGCATGTGTTCCACCTCAGGAGAGAGCTGTTCCCATCTCTTCCCTATCCCCACTCTTATTTCACTCACTTTCATAACGAGCTCCTAGTTTTGTGTTTGGTTTTGTTTTGAATGTCATGCTCCTTCCTTCCTCCATCAGGGCCTTTCTTCACTTCCTGTTCTCTCTCTCTAGAACATTTGTTCCTGCTCGCTTCACACAGCTGAGTCATACTCATCATTCATGCTCCGTTTATTCATCCCATCCTCTCAGATGTCTTTCCTAACCCCTCACCCCTGAAGGTCTGACCAGTCGGTCCTAGTTGTACACTATGATAGCTCCCTGCACTTTTCCTTCATGACATACAGTTGCTCATATAATCAATTTAAAATTTTTTTGGTTTAATAGCTATGTTTCCTTATACCAATTTTTGTCAGTATATGGTGATTTTGCTCCCAAGGTTCATTTAACAATGTCTGGAGAAATTTTTGGTTGTCACAACTGAGAGATGCTGCCCCTCAGTAGACACCAGGGTTGTTGCTAAGTGTATTACAATGCACGGGAGAGTCCTCCCAAAAAAGGATTATCTGGCCTAACATTCAGTAATACCATTGTTGAGAAACCCTGCCATAGACTGTGATCTTTATATAGGCAGAGACCACGACTGTCTTGTTCATAACCTTGCATCCTGCATTGGGCCATAAGCATATTAGCTGATTTATAGGTGATGCTAAATAAGTATCTGTGAACTCATGCACTCCCTTGGCCAGTCTCATGCATAAACCCATGCTTCACATACCTCCCTACCAATGGCTACTCCTTCCAAATAGAAAGCTGCATGCCTTAGACTGTAATTCACACATAAAGATCCACCATATATGCACACACCTTCTTCCACCTAATATTTAATTCATCTCTTCCTCATCCAATAAGTCCTTTTATCAGTTACCATCTATGTCCCTATGCATTCAACACACTCTACATATGTTTACTTGTGTGTGTGTGTTCCCGTACAGAGGCCTGGCACGCTCCTTTGCACCTGCATCTCTTCTCATCACACACATCAACTTGACAACAGAGGCTTTCTGTTTTATCTCACATAAAACAATCTTGAACCAACAGGCATGCGCACACACACACACACACACACACACACACACACACACATTAACACATACACTAGTATAGGAGATGATGAGTAGGCAGCACACTTAACAAAATTTTCCTGTGGCCCATTCAAGCTATGGGTCTGTGGAACGTATGCCATCAAAAACTAGATCTGAAACCAGACATCAAGCAGAGGTAGCAAATCTAACTCCTAATAAAAAACTCTCTCTCTCTCTCTCTCTCTCTGTCTCTTTCACACACACACACACACACACACACACACACACACATATACACCTTTACAATTTTTTTTTTAAGTTAAACTGGAAAAAATAATTTTAATCAGCGTCATGCTAGTGTAGGCTGAGGGTGAAATAGGATATTAATGCTTTTATCTCTGCTGGGGACATGGTTGACTTCACCATTGATTCCATTCGAAGTCGCACCCTAGGTGTGTTCCCATAGCATTTCTGCATTAAGCAGCTGCGAGACCTGGTCTAACATCTTTTATTATCTCTGCAAAGCTGCACACACCGAGTGATGGGGCCATAATAAAAAGATCCAATACCCCATTAGCACAGCTAAATATTTGACTCCTAAACTCAAGTGGAAAATGAAACTCAGTGCCTGGAGAGGAGCTGTTGAGGGGTTACAATGTCTGGGAACTGAACCAGAGTTCTTTCTTGTCTTATAGCACTTTACAGTTTCCGATACCTTGCAGATGCATCTTTTCACATAATTTCCACAACAACCATCTTAGGTAGACATTACCATCCTTATTCACAGGTAAGAGAACTGATGCTTGGAGAAGTGAAGTGACTTGTCCAGATGACTGGCCCTCAAATCCACACGACTTGACTCCCTGACAGATGTAGTCTGTAAACTATGTGGCGCAGCAGCCTTTAATCCATGTTGATTCTTTTCTCTTCCTCATTCTCCTGCTGAAACTTTCAATGTTCTATTGTGCATTTTAAAGCAGAACATGATTTCAGTTTCACACTGGGAAAAAGCTGACTTCCTTCCTCACTTCTTGCTTTTCTACCTTCCTTCTTTTTCTAAAAACAAAAATATGTTAAACTCCACTAGTTCCTATGGGCTGGTCCTGTGCTGGATGCTTGGGATGGAGCAGTGACTATGACATATGTTGTCTGTATCATCATGGTTCTGCCATCTAGCAGAAAGAATGGACTGGCATTTCTAAATCATAACAGAAAATGAAGGGGCAGAAAGTACAAGGGACTGAAAAAGTTGAGGGGATCTCAGGGGGTGGGTTATAAAAAACGCTGTAAAGCTGAAATTCACAAAGGACTCAGTCACAAGAAAGATGAAGTGGTGCGGATGGAGCTAATTCCTGGAAGAAACAACTTGTACAAATGCTCAGAAGTATGAGAGAACACGTTGACTTGAGTCACTGAGAGCAGTTTATTATGACTAGAAGGTAAATTGGTTTTAAATTGGCCAGCAAAATAGGCAATGGCCAGATCTCCAAGGGGTTAGGAGACTGAGATAAGAGGCTGTTACGCTTACAGGTGAAAATTGACAGTGGCTATAAGAAAGGATAGGATTTTTCAGGCTTTAATGTATAAACAAATCACCTGAAGATTTTGTTAAAATGCGGGTTCTGATTCAGTAGGTCTTAAATGGAGACTAAGATTCTGCCTTTCTAACAAGTTCTCAGGTGATGCACAAGGCATGGTCCACAAACCACACTTGAATAACAAAAACTAGATCTGTGCTGTACAATTAGGTGGCCACTAGCTACATGTGGTTATTGAGCAATTGAAATGCGGTTGATTCTAACTGAAATGCAAAGTGAGTGTAAAGTATGCATTTGATTCTAAAGAACAAGATAGAAAAAAGAATGCAAAATATCTCAGTATTTTTAATTGTTTGCATGTTTAAATTATAATGTTTTGGATATAGTTGATTAAATAAAATATATTATTAAAATAAAGTTAACCTGCTTTTGCTTTTTGAATGTGGCTACAAAAATTTTAAATCATCATATTGATTATATCTTTACCCATATATTGGTTTATGTAAAATACATTATTATAATTAATTCTACCTGCTTTTTACTTTTTAAAGCATAGATGCTAGAAAATTTAAAATTACACTAATACAGGTGTGATTCTCATTTTTTCTCTACCAGACTGTACTCCCTGAACTATCTCTTGGCCATGGTGAATTTGCTCACTATTCCTTTGATACAACATACCTTCTAACTCTGAGACCTACGTTCAAGACTTCTTAGAATGACCTCCTAGCTAGGTCATTGTTGCTGTTGTTGTTATTTTGTTTGTTTGTTTGTTTTGAGTCAGGGTCTCACTGTGTCACCCAAGGTGGAGGGCAGTATTACAATCAGCCCACCGCAGCCTCAACCTCCTGAGTTCAGGTGATCCTTCCACTTCAGCCTCTTAAGTAACTGGGACTACAGGTATCAACCACCACGCCCAGCAAATTTGTGTGTGTGTGTGTGTGTGTGCGCGCATGCGTGCGCACATATAAATCAAGTCTTGCTATGTTACCTAGATTGGTCTCAAATTCCTGGTCTCAAGCAGCCCTCTTGCCTCTTTCTCCCAAATTGCTAGGATTTCAGATGTGAGCCACCATGCCGGCCCTTCCTAGCTATTAATATTAGTCAACTAGTTCATCAGAATGTTGGTTCACCTAGAGCAGGGGCCATTAACATTGGAAGCATCAGAGGAACTGGTGATCTAAACCTGATTGGTTTTAATGTGTACTCAAATTTGTATATACTTCATTTCAAGTTTGAATATACTAAAAAGGAATTTCTACTTACTCCAACCCTCATTTTGCAGTTGAATAAACCAAGGCTCACAGATGTATGCAAACACACACACACACACACACACACACACACACACACACACACACACACACACCCCACAAGCAAAAAACCCTAGTTTTCTTGATTCTTATCTCTTTTGTAGCCCAGTGTGGATGTAATTACAATGGGTCCATATTTGTTTTTCTCCTTTATGGTATTTGCATTTGAATGTCTTGATCAGACTTGGAAGGACTCCTTGGAGTGTGAGTAGCCCAAAGAAGTGGAAAAAGTCATTCTTCTAGGATCAGTCCCTCTAAGAGGTAC
Source organism: Carlito syrichta (assembly GCF_000164805.1). Taxonomy (NCBI): domain Eukaryota; kingdom Metazoa; phylum Chordata; class Mammalia; order Primates; family Tarsiidae; genus Carlito; species Carlito syrichta. The sequence goes on along the minus strand of NW_007252774.1, from coordinate 557,476 downwards.
TGGGGGCTAAGGCCATATGCCAAAGGGACACATGCCCATACTGTGTGAAGCCAAAATGGTGGCCTATTTAGTAAGCAGCACAACGTTAATGCTTTACATTAATGTACACACTCACACGCACACACACACACTCAAACGATTTTATGTTTAATGTCATTTGTGGAGGGTATCAAAATCCTGAGACCTTTCATGAACATGAAGTCACTTGCTGAATGGCCCATGGGGCCCTAGTGATAGGCCCTGCCTGGGACTCTTTTTATCATGCCTTGCAGGCTGCCACCTGGTTTACCAGAGCCCTGCTTTGGTTACAGTTCATATTCAAAGCTGTTTTCTTGTGGATTAAGCAAAAATTCTTCTCATCTTTCTTCTGTGATCTCTGAGAGATTATCCCAATTATAATCTCCTAAAAGATGTCAGTAGAAGACAACCAGGCTGCTTTGGGGGCAGCCCAGCAATGCTTGCCCTCACTTGAAAGATGAATCCTTCCATCTTTTCTGGTGTTCATATTGTCAACTTTGACATGATTTATTTAAAGAATTTGCCATTGTTCTAAATTTCCCTAAACACCCTTCCAGGAGGGAGGAGGGGTTTATTAAAATGCTGCCACATGACTTCTAAAAAGTCAGAAGGTCATTCAAGGCTGACATTTGGCAGGACAGTTTGGGCCTGAACTTCAGTCATTCCAGTTTCACGAAATTCCAGACCTAGGAAGGGCCTTAGTTATTGTATGCATGGGAAGATGTTGGCCCACAGGTTTAGTCAAGGCACAAAGGCAGTTAGTTGGAGAAAATAAAAGCAAGTTTCTAAATTCCTACTTCTTTTCATGACCCTCAGACGAAATCATGTGTGTTGACATGAGAAATTGCCAGAGACAACATCAGTCCTTCTCAACTGGCCAAACACACCAACATTGAGGAAGGTACTGCTGTTGTCCTTGAAGAGCTTAAATTCAGTATAAATTTATAAGCATAATTAGGGCTATGATTCCCAGTGCTTTTTTCCCATCTGCTTATGTGGGCTCCTATCCTTGAGGGATTTTTGTCTTTTTTGTTCACTGCTACATCTCTATAGCTCCTCTGTGCTGTAAAAATATAATGTGAGCCGGGCTCAGTGGCTCAGCCTGTAATCCCGTGCCTTTGGGAGGCTGAGGTGAGTGGATTGCCTGAGCCCGCGGGTTCGAGACCCACCTGGGCAGTGAGACCTCATCTCTACAATAAATAAAAAAATCAGCCGGGCGTGGTAGCGCATGCCTGTAATTCCGGCTACTCAGAAGGCTGAGGCGGAAGGATCACCAAAGCCCAGCAGGTCGAGGCTGTGGTGGCCGGGAGCGTCCACTGCACTCTAGTCTGGGCGACAGAGTGATACTCCAGCTCAAAAAAAAAAAAAAAACATATATATATAATGTGAGCCACACATGTAATTTTAAATGTCCTGGTAGCCATATTTAAAACTAAAAAGAAACAACACATGCACATAATTTTAATAATATGTTGTATTTGAATAAATATATCTGAAATGTTAATGTTTCAACATGCAATCAATAGAAAACAGTTTTAATGAAATGTTTCACATTTCTTTTTTCATATGAAGGTTTGGAAATGAGGTATGCGTTTTACACTTACAGCACAATTCAGTTAGGAATGACTCTATTTCAGTGTCCTATTGTGAACAGTGGCCACTGAATTGGACAGTTCAGTTCTATGTACCAGAAAAGTGTCTGGTACATAGCAGGACCTCAAGAAAGGTATTTGTCAATGAAATAATCGACTGAAGGAGCCCACTTCATAGAGCACCTAATATAACCCAGCAGTGTCTTGGGCAGGGGGTGGGGAGGATGGAGAAGAAGACTAGAGAATGAGAGTGACTTAATCTGTTGTAGTTCATTTAATTGTCTTTCTGCCAGACTGGTGCTCAGTCAGGGAGCAAGCCCAGCCTACCCTTGATCATGGTTGTTCTATTGCTCAACACAACACCTGACACATAACAGGTGCTCACTGAATGTGTGTGGAGGAAAAGGTCACCTCGCTAATTGACAAGAGTGCCGGATAGAAGACCTGGGGCTCCTGCTTCCTGCCCAGGGCTCTTTTCACTATATCCTGCTGTCATGAAAATTGATTTATGTTCAGGACCTGGATGAGTGCATAACAATCGCATCAAGGACAAACTAGTGGGGTGCAGATGCTGAGGCACTGATTACTATTTAAATTTCTTTGTGAATAGGTGTCCAGTGTGCACAGTTGGAACTCACTGTGTTGGGATCTGAATTTGCTTGCAGTAGAAATGCTGGATGCCATTTACATAGCAGAAGACAGGTGCCTGCTACCCTGCTTCTTTTTAAAGAAACATATGCTTTGGGATGAGCCTGGGGCTCACTGGACTCCAAAACTTCACTCTTAAACCACAGAGTGTCAGAATGTGAATGTATTCTTCTGAAGCTGTTTCCCTCTTCATCTTCTACATTCTCCCCATTCTTGAGGACCTAGACATGACTAACATCTGGGATGCCTTCCTGCAATTGCCTGTGCATTCAGGGACACCCTCTTCCTCCTCTGACTGAGATAAAGCAGAGCTCCCACCTGTCCACCTATACTTGCTACTTTCTCTTGTGTCTCACAGAAAGACTGCATTCCAAGGGAGAAGTTATCTCTCAGAATCAAATAACTGTAATATATCTGAGCTCAAAGAAACCCCGCACCTTTTCTAGGAACAATTTCCCTGTCATTTACCTCTTCAGATGTTTGCACCTTGCAACCTTTGTGGTAGCTATTGTTTCATTCATAATGATTCATTTTATTTAAATATTTCTGCATCTTAAAATTAAATAAATTTATTTTTGAAAGAAAACAGTATCTTGGAAAACATGACCATGAAATGCACATTATATATTCTCCATACAAAATAAATATATGTCTATTTTACTATAACCATAATATATTTAATATTTATAAATAGCTATATATAGCTATACAGTCTCTGTGAACTTCCTGAATCAACTATGTTTCTACCAGTGATGTATATATTTCACTTGTAAAACATTTTTCTAGGGTATCACCTTCATTAAACAGAGCCTGAAACAGGCTCAGCGAGAGGCAGTCGTGTCCCCAGGCAGGTCTTAACAGAGATTTGGTGGCAAAGCTGTCTTGGCACTCAGACCTGCTCATTCTCAGACCAACACTCTATCAGCGTGTTCTTCTCTAGCTACAGTACCCAATGGTGTACTATATGCAACAGACTGATGTTACAAGAAAACTGGTCTTTAAATGATGGGTTTGAATTACACCTGCACATTGTGGTTGTGTGTTTATGCTAAATTTATGCTTAGTTCTCCTCAGTCTATTTCCTTTCAGGAAATGGGGATAATACATTTTCTGGAGCTAACCTAACTCACTAAAGGCTCTGTTCCATATACTAGCCAGGAGCTGTATATGTAAATACAAAGAAAGCCACATAACTCATTTTACATTTTATAGTAGCCACATTAAAAATGGAAGAAAAGGGTCGGGCACAGTGGCTCACACCTGTAATCCCAGCACTTTGAGAGGCCGAGGCTGGAGGATTGCTTGAACTCAAGAGTTTGAGACCAGACTAGGCAACATAGTGAGACCTCATCTCTATACAAAGTAAAAAAATTATCCAGGCCTAGTGGCATGTGTCTGCAGTCCCAACTACTTGGAAGGCTGAGCTGAAAGGATTGACAGGATGCTGAGGCTGTGGTGAGCTGTGATTGTGCCATTGCACTCCTGCCTGGAAGACAGAGTGGGGAAAAAAAAGGAAGAGAAAGAAGAAACAGTTAATATTAATCTTATGAACATATTTTATTTAACCCATTATATCTCAAATACTCTCATTTTAACATGTAATCAATATAAAAATTATGAATGAAATAGTTTTCTTTTGTTATACTAAATTTTCAAAATCCTGTGTATATTTTACGCTTAAAGCATATATCTGACTAAACTCTGAATTATACCTAATAACTTGATCTGAATTTATGTTTTATGAAATTTATACAATTAAAATTAGATCTATATACTCAAGATTTTCAAGCATACTTAAAAATCTTCTGTTAACTGAATTATCAGCTTCTAATTTTAAATTATATTTGACTTCCTGTGCCTGCAAGTTCTGCACCCACAAATTCAACCATGTGCAGATCAAAATATTTGAAAAAAAGTACAATAAAAATAATACAAATAAAACATAATACAATATAACAACTATTTATTTAGCATTTGCATTGTATTATGTGTAAATAATCTGAGGATAACTTAAATCATACAGGAAGATGTGCATAGGTTATATGCATATGCTATGGCATTTTATATAAGAGACTTAAGCAACTGAGGATTTTGGTGTCTGTGTGGTGCAATTCCCCTCAGATATAGAGAGGTAACTTTAAGAGTGGGGACTCCCAAGAATGGAAATTTATTTATAAAAAATTGTGTATTTATTCTTAAATATTTAAACTTCAGTCACCTTCAAAGTACGCTCTGTCTGATGTAATATGCCTATCGGGACACTTTTTCCACTGCTCAAAACAGTTTTTTGACTTGTCAATTTTGGTGCCTTTTAGTGCTTCTGCCGTTTTTTGTTTTGCTTCTTACATGTTGGTAAAACGTCTCCCTTTGAGTAGGAGTTCTCTACCCCTTGATGGTCTGTGACCTGTTAGGAACTGGGTCTCATATCAGGAGGTAAATGGCAGGTGAGCAGAGCTCTACTTCCTGTCAGATCAGTAGTGGTATTAGATTCTCATGGGAGCCAGAACCCTATTGTGTATGATCTAGGTTGTGAGCTCCTTAAGAGAAGCTAATGACTGATGATCCCCTTTCCCAGTTCGTGGAAAAATGTCTTCCATGAAATGACCCCTGATGCCAAAAAGGTGGGAGACCACTGCTTTGAAGAATTTTTTTCAACAGTGTAGAAGTGTTCCCTTTTCGCCACACCCTCTCCAGCAGCTGTTATTTTTTGAGTTGTTGATAATTGCCATTCTGACTGGAGTTAGGTGGTATCTCAGTGTGGTTTTGATTTGCATCTCCCTGATGATTAGTGAGGTTGAACATTTCTTAATGTGTTTGTTGGCTGCTCGGATGTCCTCTTTTGTGAAGTGTCTGTTCATATCTTTTGCCCATTTTATAATGGGGTTGTTTGTTTTTTTCTTTTCAGCATGTTTTAGTTCTTTGTAGATCCAGGATGTTAAGCCTTTGTCAGACTTGGAGTTGGCAAATACTTTTTCCCAGTCTGTAGGCTGTCTCCCTGCTCTCTTGATGGTTTCTTTGGCCTTGCAGAAGCTTGTCAGTTTAATAAGGTCCCACTTGTCTATTTTCTCTCTTATGACCTGTGGGTTTTGAGTTTTGTTCAGGAATTGGATGCCAGTTCCGATTTCCATGAGGGAACACTTCTACACTGTTGGTGGGAGTGTAAACTAGTGCAACCTCTGTGGAAAGCAGTGTGGCGATTCCTAAAAGCTCTAAATATCAATCTCCCATATGACCCCACAATCCCCCTACTGGGAATATATCCTGAGGAACTCAAATCACTCTATAGAAAAGATACTTGCACACGTATGTTTATTGCAGTGTTGTTCACAATAGCAAGAACCTGGAAACAACCATGCTGCCCATCAAAAGAGGATTGGATTAAAAAAATATGGTACATATACATGATGGAATACTACGCAGCCATAAAAAAGAACAAAATCGTGAAATTCACAGCAACCTGGACGGAACTAGAGTCTATAATACTGAGTGACCTCTCACAGAAACAAAGATCCGAGTATCACATGTTCTCACTCATATAATAGACCTTGAACATCCAATGTAATACTATAAGAAAATGACTGACGGTACTGGGAAACTATGGGGGGAGGGGGATGGGATTAACAGTCGCTAATATCTGTCTGGGGATGGGGAAACACCTCTTATCAACAGGGTGCCTGAATGAAATGTAACTGTACACCTAACCCTTAACTGTACCCCACAAAACCATAATAAAAAATATTGATTATGAAAAAAAAAGAATTTTTTCATCCAGGGAAACAAAAAAGTCGCTCAGAGGGAGATTGGGTGAATAAGGATGGTGGGGCACAGGGGTCATGTTGTTTTTGATAAAAAATTGCTGAACACCCAGCACAGTGTGGGCAGGTGCATTGTCATAGTGGAAGTCACCTATTTGCCACAGCTCTGGACATTTCTTATGCAAATCAAGACACAACCCTCTCAAAAATTTCAGATAAAAGCTTTAGTTGACAGTTTGATCCAGAGGAAAATATTCCAAGTGTACTACAAGTGGCCTGCCCTCCAAAAAGATAATTCTGTTTTTTGGGGGGGATCTCCCCTCATATTTTAAGTTAAATAAAACTGAAAATTAAATGCCTCACCACATTGGCATATTTCAAGCTCTCAACCACATGTAGCTAATGACTACCATATTTGGCATCATAAGTCTAGCATCTAACCTTGTTTGATATATTTCTTGCCTTGCAAAATAGTCATTGTATGTAAGTTGAACTTAAACATCTTTAAAACATCTGCACCTGTAATGGTTTATTTGATCATCACAACAACTTGCAAGACAAGCTGAGTAGACATGAATACACTCATTGTAGAGATGACAAAATCAATGCTCAGGGAGGTTAAAGTGCTAGTCTAGGGTCACACAGCTGGTAAATGGCTGATCTGGGTCTGGAACTCAGGGTTGCCACTTCCTGAACAGGGCTTTGCTCAGAATCCTTAATGAAAATTTCAAGTTTACCTATTATTTAAAGAACAGTTAGATTTGAAAACCAACCTATCAAATTTATTCCTTTAAAATACTCATTTTATCACAGACTTGGTGTTATATGTTAATAGTTTGAGCCCATCATTTTTTTTTAAAGCTGAAGGGAAAGCTGAGATGAGGTTATTGGCAAAATGCTGAACTAATTAGCTCCACTGTAGATTTACTTAGAAGGCTCATTTTAGCAGCTGTATTATTTAAGCATCAGATAACTGATTTGTTAATAACTCTTTTTCTTCCTCTAGTGAGTACAATTTTCTTCTCTGGGGTTCACAAAGGTAAAATTTTCCCCACATAGAGGCCTGATTGTCGTGTTCAGTCTTTGATAAGGTTTATTCTTATGCCAGGTTTTCTGATTTTCCTTCTCTTTTCTTTTCTCCCCTCAGGTTGCAGTTTGTGTGGGAGTGCTAATCTATATATGATCTTTTTTTTTCCTGTTTGTCTTTCTTTGACTATTTTCTCATGTGAAGGAAAATACAATAATAACATCTTACTTTCTAAAGCTCTTTTCATCCTGATCGAGTTCCGAGTGCCACAGAACACATTGCATTTCAAAACTTATGAAAATTCAGTCTTACAGGTTACAAATTTAGACAACATGAAAAGTCAGACACACAGGGCCCTTGAAGCACATTAATTCACTCACAACATGCCCCGTCCTCTGAGAAGCTACAATTAATCGTCTTCGAGCTAAGCCAAGCCTTTTGCTAGAGGTAGCATAGACCTTGTTAAGAGAAAGGGAATGATGTTTATTTATGTGTCTACATTTCCATGTGATTACTGGGAGCCCACGCCAGAACTGCTGGATTCAAACTAGTGATTTTGGAAGAGGGACCCATAATCTCACAGCAGTTTTGCAGACAAACCAAGAGTTTGCATCATTTGTTAAGCTTTCTCCTATTCCTTCTTTCCAGAGCTGTAGTGCCCATGCTTTTTTTTTAAATAGATGGTACAAAGGCTGCCTGTAATTTAGATAAATAAAGCCCAAACATCTGCTATCTTGTATGAGGCCCCACTTAAATAATAGCCTTGTCTCATCTCAGACCTTGGAATTCTCTCATTCACACTGCCATTCTATCCCCCTCTGCTGCCTTTGCTCTCCGCCTTCAGCCTCATGGGGAATTTTGTCTGGACCAAGTTCCTTCCAGCATTTAGAACACCTTCTTATGCTCTTCCATCAGCTGGCTCTTTCAAATCTTCTCAGTGCTGTCTCAAAAGCATTTTCTCAAATGGGCCTCTTCTGCCCACCTGCCAATTTGTATCGTTTTCCTGTGGTATTCTCTCTCTTGCAACTCTTCACTATATGCCTCTTATTTTCTTTTGTTAATTTGTTCAGTTGTTTAGTGTTTAGTCCTCCCTACTGAGGTGCACGTTAATCACAAAATTTAGTGTGTAATGGTAGCCCCGGGAGCCTGTTCTTCTCAGATGCATCACCCTTGCAAAAAAAGAGGTTGGAGATACACTCAATGATCTTTGGGTTACTGCCAACATCAGTGTTTAAGTTCAAGAATTATTTTAAATCTATCATCCATGCTGGAAGAAAGTAAGTAAAGAGCAGCAACCCTACCCATGTCTCTCCCAGATCATGGCTGAATGAAATCATTACTTATCTGGTCAGATTGATAAAGATATAGAGGGAGACTTTGAATCTAACATTTTATCCAACTACCTGACGTTATTTTTTTCCATTAGTATTCTCTCTGGGAGCATTTAATTCAGCTCCCATGTTTATAGCTAATTTCTTTTAACTGGATGTAATGGAAAGGAAATCCTAAAATGAAAAGGGGCCAACATAAATTCCTTTCACTATACTTTAGTCCTAAATCAAATCTCAAGTTGATTTTGGGGCAAAGAAATGAGCTCGTACTGTACTACAGCCACACAAACTTTGGGTGGAGAGAGAGATGGAGTACAAGAAAAAGAGGAGACAATTTGCCATTGTTTAATACCCAAACTGACAAAATTCTTTCACATATGTTGTCTCATCTAGTCTTTAAACAAAGTTAGAATTAAAAAACAAATGAACAAAAAACCCCAAAATAAACAAAACTAGAATAGGTGTTATCATTTGTATTTTCCCCATGAAGACTGTGGGACATAGGAAGGAAAGGAAAGACTTGCTTGCAGACTAACGGGCTGCTATATGTACCATAAGGGGTGTGTTTGTTTGGTGTGTATGTGTATATTTGTTTCACTTGGATTTCAGTGCAAGTGTTTGATCTGTTGGTAGTAACTTGGGGAAAAATTCCTAGAAAAGGTTTTGAGGTTGTGTCAAAATTTTGCCAGAAAATGTGGTGATTAGCTAATAATGTCTGTCAGAGACAAAGCAGCAGTAGTAGTAATAGGGCAGATTACATGCCCTATAGTGTAGAACCTTGGTAAATCCAAAATTACAAAGTTCTAGTAAATGGTGTGATCTGGATGTTGAGTCACTGAGACACTTGTATTCTATTTCTGACTTCTCCAGTAATGAGTAATGTGGTCTTCAAAGGGTCACTTCTTTCTCAAAAGTTATTATGAGTCTGTAAAATCAGAATATTAAAGTAGATGATTGATAAGGCTTCATTCAACTGAAACAGTCTGTGATTTTACAGGAAGTTTATAATGATTTTATTATTAGAACAAGCATCCTCATATAACAGCATACTCCATTCTGATATGTTTTTCTTCTTTTTCACTCAAATAGATTACTTAAATGGGGTATTTACTTATATAAATAATGTAACTATTTAAAATACCAATATTGACTCATTTTGTGTAAAATTTGAAGTATGTCATGTGTTTGCTCTAGTACATATTGGAAAGCAGTCAGATTTTCATTTCTTCTTATTTTTCATGGTGACAGCATTTGACCTACATGATGCACTCTGTTTACTGAACATATGCTGATGATCATGAATGTTGTAGAGTAGGGAATCAGATAAACAAACTTAAAGAAAAAGAAAATCAAAGTATACTATAATTCGTAAAGCTATAAAGAATTATCTTCTGTGACAAAATAAAACATGTTCATTATAGAAAGATTAGGGAATGCGGAAAAAGAAACAGTCAGCTTGTGTATATAGTTCTTGATAGCAGGAATTATGTTTATCTTGCCAACCATTGTGTCGTCAATGATTTGTAGAATGTCTGAGACTAATTAACAAATAGTTTCTGAATGTATGAATAAGAAAATGAATAGTAGCAATAAGTAAAGAAAGAAAAAAGAAAAAAAAAATCACAGCTAGTCCTGAAACATAGAGAAAACCAGTAGTATACCTCCACCTAGATTTTCATTGGCAAATGTACACATATTTGTTTTTTAAAACCAACTTTATTGAGGTATAATTTGTACACAATAATTGTTATCAATTTTATGTATATAGTTCAATGAATTTTGACAAATATATACACTCATATAATACCACCACAATAAAGATATAGAAACTTTTCTTTAACCTCGATATTCCCATGACCTTTTGTCATAAATTTCTCACCTCCATTGCAACCCCTGATATGATTTCTCTTACTATGGGTTTACATTTTCTAAAATTTTATGTTAATGAAGTCAAACTGTATGTTGTCATGTGTATATGACTTCTTTCAGATGAAAGAAAGTTTTGCAGATTCATCCATGCTATTGTGTATTGGTAGTTTGTTCCTGATCCTTTTTAAAAAATTGTTATGCAGCATTTTTTATTCATTAACCACTTGTTAGATATTATTAAGGTTGTTTCTAATTTTGGCCTTTTGTATGAAGTGGTTATTAGCATTCTTGTATAAGTCTTTCTGTGGGCATATGTTTTTTTTTTTGTCTCTGTTGAGTAAATATCTAGGAATAGAAATGAAAAGTTATGTTTCAACTTTATAGGAAATTGTCAACTGTGTTTTAAAATTTGTTGTGTTACTCTGCATCCTTACTAGCAATGTGTGAGAGACTGTGTTCTTGACAAAACTTGCTACTGTCATTCTTTTTATTTTTAGTCATTCTAAATGGATTAGAAGTGTGTCATTGTGGTTTTAATTTGTATTCAACTAATGGCTAATGATGTTGAATATCTTTTATTATGCTTATTTTTCGTCTGTATATTCTTTTCTTCTTTGGTAAAGCGTCGTCTAGATTCTTCATCTTTTTTTTTCTTCTTTCTTTTTTAAAAAATGTAGTTGTTTCTCTTTTTGGTAGGAAGTTTATTGTGTTATTTTTATATGCTATTTATAAGTTCTTTATCAGATATATACATATCATGTATATTTTTCCCACTCTGTAAGTTACCTTTATATTTTCATTACAAAGTCTTTGAGGAGTGAAATGTTTTAATGTTAATAACGTCTTATTTGAAAATTCTTTATGATTGTGCTCTAGCTATCCTAAGGATGAAATACTTTCTTCTCTTTTTTTGAAGTTGGGTCTCACTCTGTTGTCCAGACTGGAGTGCAGTGGTGAGATCATAGCTCACTGTAACCTTGACCTCCTGCGCCTAAGTTGTCCTTCTGCCTCAGCCTCCTGAGAGGCTGGAACTACATGCATGCATCATCACGTCTGGTTAGTTTTTAAATTTTTTTTGTAGAGATGAAGTCTCAAGGTCTCACTATGTTGCCCAGGCTGGTGTTAAACTCCTGGGTTCAAATGAACCCCTGCTTAGGCTTCCCAAAGTGCTGGAATTACAGATGTGAGCCACCACGCATGGCCTCAATACTGCTAATGTTAAACCTATTTTACATTACTGAAAATATATTCATCTACTTGTAAAGTTTTATCCTTTTGAAATATCACTACATTTATACTGGTAATATTTTATTAAGAAATTTTCAGTTGAAATTCATAAGAGATATCATTCCCTAGTTTTTTTTTCCCTTTAATGCCTTTAAATGATTTTGCTGTCAGGGCAATGCTATATTTATAAAATAGATTGGGAAGTGTTACCTCTTTTTATATTTATCTGAAGTGTTTGTGAAAAATTAATATTATTCCTTCCCTAAATTATTTGTTGACTTTACCATTGAAACTATCTGGGCCTGGAATTTTAATTGCGGGAAAGTTTTTAAGTATGAATTAAGTAACTTTAACAGATAGTGTGCTATTTATCTCTTTCCCAGTGAGCATGAGTGACTTTCAAGCACTTAATACATTTCACCTGAGTTGTTAAATGTTTTTGTCACAAAATTGCTTTTGATATTATTTTATTTATTTACTGTCTATGGGGTATGTATGTAATAATAACCCTTTTACCATTCCTGACATTGGTAATTGGTGTCTCTTACCCTCATTAGATCTAGTTAGACTTTTGTTTAATTTTATTGATCATTTCCAAGAATCAGATTTTTATTTAATTTTCTTAATTGTTTGCTTGCTTTCTGTGTCTTTGATTTCCATTCTTATCATTAGTATTCTTTTTCCCACTTAACTTTAGATTTCATTTGCTCTTCTTTTTCTAGTTTTTGTATAAAAACTAGAGCATAGGCTTAAGACTTTTATTCTTCTTAAAATACAAGTATATAACGCTATAAATTTCTCACCACTGACTTACTTCTGTGTTGTGATTTTTCTCATGTTGTATTTTCATCTTAATTCAATTTAAATAATTTTCTAAATTTGTTTGTAATTTTTGTTGTTGTTATTGTACTCATAGGTTATTTAGAAATGTGTTGTTTAATTTCAAATATTTAAAATTTTTTTTGAATGTATTTCTGTTTTCAGTTCAATTTCACTTTGGTTAGAAAATGTACTTTGTAAATTTTTGATCAATTCATATTTATTTAGATGTCTTTAGGAGCGGATGCTATAATGTTATCTAGCTTAATTAGCATGGCATTTTTACTTAAAAAGATTACTATCCTGCTGTTGGTGTCCTATGCTCTAAAAATGTCAGTTAGGCCAAGCTGATAGTTTTCTTCACAATTCTTACTAATTGTTCTTCTGCTTGTTTACACAATTGCCAAAAGAGTAATATAGATAAATTTTAACTATAAATTGAAGTTATCTAAATTATTCTTTCATTTCTATTAGTTTTTAAAAATTATTTTATTCAGTGTATATCTATTGATAAGATTTAAAAAATAAATTGATACTTTTATTATTATGAAAAATGTCTCTCCCTGTTAATATTTCCTTATTGATGTCTACTTTATTTGATTATTGAATTGTTTCCCCAGGTTTACTGTTTTGTTTACTGTTAGTGTGGCACACCTTTTTCCATTCTTTTATTTTGCTTTATTTTTGCCTTTGTATTTAAGTGGTTGTAGGAATCATACAGTGAAATCTTGCTATAGCTTATTCAATATGACTGTTATGCCTCTCGTTTTGAGTTTAATTATTTATATTTAATTTAATTATTGATACAGAAGGGTTTATAGCTACTATTACATTATTTGTTCTCTATTTGTGCTATGTGTTTTTGGTTCACTTTTGCTTGTTTACTTTTCCGACTCTTTTGTGTTAATTGTACATTTTCTATGATTTCTAGTGTATCTCTATTATTTGTTTACCAGCTAATTATTTCTCTCTCTTTTTTTAAATTCGTGGTTGTTTGTTTTAAGGTGCAATATACTTCTGTAACTCATTACAGTCTACTTTCAAGCAATTATACCAAATTACATAAGTATGAAAATTTATAACAGTATACTTCTATTTTTCTTATTCTGGCCTATATGCTATGGTTTTCTTATATTTTTTACTTCTACATATGTTATAAACTCCATAAAATGCTTTTAATATGTTTTATTTTAACCAGACAATTATATTTTAATAACATTTAAATATTATAAAATATATTTTATATTACCCATATACTTAATTTTTGAGTACTCTTTATTCCTTTGTATGTATTCAAAAATGTACATTGTGTATTGTGTTCCATACAACTGAAGAATTTTCCTTAACATTTATTATAGTGCAGGTCTATTGTCAACAAATTATCCTAAGTTTTTGGTATTAAAAAAAATCTTAATTTGTCTTAAGCTTTTAAAGTATATTTTTATTTGGTTTAGAATTTTTACTTGAAGGTGATTTGCTTTCAGAACTTTAAAGATGTTGTTACATTGTCTTCTGACCCTCATGGTTTCTCAGTGCTGTCTATTGTAAGTTTTATCTGTGTTTATTTAGAAGTAATGTGTCTTTTCTTTGGGTGATTTTAATACATTCTCTTTATCACTGATTTTCAGAACTTGAATTATGATAGCTTAGGTATGTTGTTCTTAAATTTCTTCTGCTTTGGGTTTGTTGATGTTTGGGGATCTTTGAGTGCACAGTTTTCTACAGATTTGGGGGAAAAAAAGTAAGCTACTCCTTTTATTTATTTTTATTTTTTATTTTTTGAGTTGGAGTCTCACTCTGTCGCCCAGACTGGAGTGCAGTGACTGCTCCCGACCACGGCAGCCTCGACCTGCTGGGCTCTGGCGATCCTTCCCTGTCACCCTGCTTTTTGAATTCTGATTATGCATGTTAGTGTGTTTGATATTTTCAGAGCTTCCTGAATGCTAATTAACTTTTGTTTTGCTCCCCCCATGCCATGCTTCATTTTGAAGAATTATCATTACTGTATCTCAAGTTCATTGATCTTTTCTTTTTTTCAGTGACTAATATTGTCTATTTGTAATTTTAGGTATGGTATTTTCTTATTTCTTCCATTTTTTATTTCTTTGTATCTCCTGTTTCTCCTCTTACCAGATTTAAGTTTCTTCTATTTTTCTGAACATATTGAGTATATTCATGGTATATTTATTGGAGAATTTTTAAGTTCCCTCGAATTTAAATTTTATTATTCACATTATAGGTATGTTCCTGCTAATTTTTTCCTGGTTATTATGATATTTTCAGGAATTTTTTGCATGCCTGGCATTTTTTTAATTAGATGTTAGACATTGTAAATTTTTAACGTTGGATACAGAATATTCTGTATAACTCATAAGAGGTTTATGTCATGTGTTTCTTTGTTCTGGACCATATTGCTTGGAAGTCAGTTTATTTTAAAGTTTATTTTTTAAAAGTTTTATTAGACCCGCACCCAAGCAGCATTTACTTTGAGGCTAATGTAATTCCACTCTTAAGGCAATATCATTCTCAGAATTTGGCCCACTGCCTCACATATTAGAAGTTTTTTTTTAATGTTTTAGCTTGTGAGAACAGGCACTATTCCTAGCTCTCTATCTCTGGAAATTGATCAGCCTACTGCTCCTGTAAGTTCTTTTTTTTTGTCTTAGTTAATTTTATCTCCCACATATACAGGTCAAACCCAGTTGAAAACCTGAGAGAAATCCAATGCAGATCTCTGGAGATCTTTCTTTGTGGTTGTTCCTTTCTCTCTGGTACTCTGCCCCCAAAACTCTAGTTACCTTGGCATCCCTTAACTACAGTCTCCATCTCTTCAGGTTGGGAAAGTTCTAGGCTCCAATTTTGTTCCCTTTTCTTGTTATACAACTGAAAATTGTCTCTGGTAAAAGTGCCTCTAATCAGAACTAGTCATAGTGCTTACCTCACAAGGACAGATGTGGAAGTCATATACACATTTTGAAAGTGATCCTTATATACTTGCTGTCTTATATATTATTTTGTTTTTCTACCTATTGCATTTTTTTCTAAAACATTAAATGTTCTTCAACATCTCAATTTTAAATGCTGTTGAGTGTCACTTCATTTAATCAATACTTTATATTTGTTCATATAAGTAATTTCATTACCAAAAACAATGTCATTGACATTGGTACACTTCAAAACAAAACAAAAACAAAATCCTTGTCTGGTCATGGTAACTCACATCTGTAATTCTAGCACTTTGGGAGACTGAAGTGGAAGGATGACTTGAGGCCAGGAATTCAAGATCAGCCATGGCAACATAGCAAGATCCCATCTCTACAATTAAACATTTTTTTTAAAAAAAGAAAATTTATAAAGTCTCACAGTTTATAGTCACAGTATAGCATAAAAGAATCAAAAATATTTTGCAAGGGTATTCTTTACCAAAAACTAGATTGTTTAATTGGCTTGATAAAGAGATATGGAACAGAGACATTTAACACATAATTCAAAATGCCCTTCACTTTGGAATTTTATCTGCTAGACCTCCTTGAGCAGAAACTTGAGCAAATGCTTCTACCTTTCTGTTATAAGAAAAAAGAAAGAGAGACCTTGAAACTATATGATCAGTTAGTTTTCAAATTTATCTCCTAAGGCAGTCCCTTGGATTATAATTAACTTAGTTTAGTTTTCTTTACCTTCTTTATCTTTAACTACTATAACTTAGAAGCATTTTAAAGGACACTTTTAAAACAGTGCTCTTGGCAATATTTTTGTTAGTGCATCTTTAGCAGGAGAAATATACTAAGTCTGTGTTTTTTATATATATGATTTATCTATTCATAAATCTTATAATTTATTGCATCTATATAGTATATTTGTCATCACCTATATACACAAGAAAAATAAACTTTGAAGACTGAAAAATATTAAGAAATGGAATTCTAATATTTTCTTCTCAAAACTCATAATGCATTATCTTTCCATCTCTAAGATATATGTTTATGTAGTTTAGAGACCTCTTTTTTTAAACATAAAAAAGCATAAAATAAATGAAGGTAAGGCAAGGTAATTTATTTTTAAACATAAAAAAGCATAAAATAAATTAAGGTAAGGCAAGGCAACTGACTTATTGAGTTGACATATGGCAACATATGACATATGACATAAGCAAACTGAGGCTTAGATAGGTAAGAGACACCTTAGATTGCATACAAAGAAAGTAGAAGAGTCCAACTTAAATACATGTTTATCATCCTGAAGCCAATTAACTTGTCTTTGCACCTCTATGTCTTACCCTTTGAAAAATGATACTAGAGACCTGTTATATAAAGACAATGCATTCAAGTAGCCTACTACCATTAACTCAAAATTTTCTCATGGTATGATTAAAATCTAGGTTTCTAAAATAATTCACATGTTTTATTAATATAATTTAATGATGATATTAGTAATCATATTAGGGTATTCAGGAGATGACATTTAATCCCATGATTCTATGTCATTTTTTCTTTATCCTTTTTCTCATTTCAGGTATGGGAGGAAGTGAGGTCAGTGGGAATTAACTTTTCATTTCCAATTAATGAGGTGAGGTTTTTGGAGAAAAGTAGACCTAAAACAATGGCATGGAAATGGTCTAGAAGGAGGGAGGGAAAGCACTTGGTGAATAAAGGAATCTTTGGGGGAAGTCTCAAATTCCAGATGCTATCCACCAAGTAATCACACAGAGCAGACGGTGAAAGACTGGACCAGATTCAGTCATGACCTGGAGATGAAATTCTCCATTTTCCATTATCAACTCAGTCAGATATTTACTCCCCCTGGAGTCATATTTAGCCAACTTGCTATCTCCCTCCACCCTGCCTGGTTCATAAACACAGATACGAGCATGGAGGTGAACAGACCCAGCATTCTCTTCCCAAAGGGCAAACTACTTTTGTACTGCATCAAGCAGAGTGCAGGGGCCAGAAATGGTTGTAGTAAATAAAATAACGATATTAAATCCTGTTTGCAGTCCTGTGAGTGATGGAAAAAGGGAAAAAAGGAGAGAAGATGAAGCATCAGAACTGAAAATCTCTAGTCCACTGGCTATAGTAAAGTAAATGCATTTTAGAGAGGTGCAGTTTGGTATTGGAGAAAGAGCATGGGTTTGTCAGTGAAGAGAACTGTGGCTAGATTTATAGCACATCACCCCTACTTTACTGGCCTCAGTGAGATGACATTTCAAATGGGAATGCAATTATTGGTGCCAACATAGAGTCATTCTGGATATTAATGTGAGACCAAAGATGAGAATGTCTAGCTAGCATTTATCATTTACCTAATACTCATTCTCCAGGGTCATGGCTAAGTGACTCTTTTCTCCTACTCTCTAATACCTTCATCTAAAAGGACCTTTGTTCCTTTGGAACAGCTTGTAGTAACCACATTACAAAAAGTGACCTGAAATGGATGAAATTAATTATAACATTTTATTTAATTCCATCTATCAAAAGTACCATAATTTTAACATGCCACCAATATAAGAATTATCATAGACATTTTATGTTTCTTTTCCTCACTCTGTCTTCAATTCCTGCATGTATCTCAAACTCAAGGCATATCTCAATGCAAGCTAGGCACATTGCAGTTCTTCCAAAGTCACATGAAGCTAACTGCTGCCACTCCCAAAAGACAGTCCAAAAGGAGACAGCTTTGTTCATTTCTGTGCACTCGTTGCTTGCCTAAGGTTATTCTTGGGTGGCAACAAACATGTGGTCTGGGGAACACTCCATAACACAAGCCAAGTGATAAAGTTGTAATCAATGCAATCATTTTCCCCCTGATGTTTGAGATTCCAACATCAGATTGAAAAATGGGATGGAGTAGATTGTAGGACTTAAACTTTAAATATCATTTTATCCCTGACTCAGTGGTCCAGGAATACTTCTAAAGACATCTATCTCCGGTTGTTCATATGAATAAAACTTGGAAGAGAGTGCACCAGACCAGATTAAAACTCTAGTACCCTTCTTTCCCCATCCAACAATGTTTAAGAATTAGAATTCTGCTTGTGCAGCATGAATGCAGATGTGCCCAAGTGTATAAGACCCTTGCTCAGTCTACCATATCTTAAATTTGGCAGGCTCACTAAGGCATGGAGGATTATGCAGTTTAAATTGGATGAGAATAGTGATGGTTGTTAAAGAATAACACCAACAACAGCAAAAAATCACAAATGAAAATTAAGTAGATTCCCCTCCCCACTAATAAAATAACATTTTATCTCAAGTCTCTAGATTAGACCAAAGATCTTCTAGAACAGGACAGTCTCAACGGAATCTGTTAATTTTGAGATTTTGTAACTATTAATATGTGCGAAGATGTCATTGCAATTTTAAAAGCACAGAAACCTGGGGAGTGGTCTGGATTCTTCCATGTTTCTGCAGAGGCCTGTGAGAGAGGTCCAGGCCTATGATCATTTAGTAGGCAGTTGAGACCCACTGATCTTATCCAAGGTAGATGGCAACTTTCCAGTAGACAGATGTTTGCGCAATGAATTTTGGGCACAAATATGCTCACCACTTGAGGGGTATCTGCTTGCAGAGCAGAAATGCAGTTCTCATTCTGCTAAAGACCTAGAGAACAGTGGAATATCAGTGCAGTTTTCCAGAAGCACATTCAACCAGGTTTGAGCTTGTGATGAACAGGCATAACTGTTCTGACTTGGAAATAATGCCTGCTGCAAGTGCTTGTAAATGGGTTGGAAAAAACAGCTCCCTGCCTCTTCTGAGCTCACAAGCTATGTTTGCAAGAACTAGGAGAAGCAAGGAGCCAGGTCTAATTCAAACTCATTGAGCAAGGGATTTTGTAGCAAGTCTTATCTATAGAATAGCAATGGGAAATGAAGATACCTGACTCAGGGAATCCCTTGGCTTTGAAAAGCAGGCAGGACCTATGTTGGCCCACCCTAGGGAACCTCTTAAGGACTTGAGGAACCAGCCAGGAGGAAGCACTTGTTGGGCTCTTTTTTCCAGCTTCTAAGTGCATTTCAGCTTATATCCTTGACCTTCCTCACAGTAAATGGTAAAAATTACAACATTGTATATAATAAGGGAATATTTTTCTTGTTTGATTGGTTGTTTATTGTAATACAGGTCAATGGACCAAGCAGAAAATATATTTTGGTTACTTACTATGTGCTTGAATTTTCTAATGTCTAAGACAGAGAGAAAAGAAGGTTAGATTAAGTATTGGTAAACCTGTATTGGTAAACCTAGGTGTGTTGATTTTTTAAATTTACTCACTCAACAGACATTTACTGAATGCATGCTCTGTGCCAAATGATGCTCTAAGTTCTATGCTTTAATCCTAAAGCTACCACTTACAAATCTTGAGGATCTGGGACACTTTCTGAGCTGTAATTTCCTATACAGTGAGTTAATACACAATCTGATTTAGTTGTGCACTGGACTGAGAAGTAAGTGTGTCAAACATTATACTAAGCAGTAATATTTTTAATCCTTGCTCAGTTCTTGAAGCTAAATACTATTAGGCCCATTTTACATATAAGGAAAGAAGGACTCAGAGTCCATATGAAATAATGGCAGAGGTGGAATTTGAACCCAAATTCATCTGGCTCTAAAGATTATGCTCTTAACAATGGGAATCAAAATCACTATGATATACCATCTCACCAGTCAGAATGGTTATTATTTAAAAGTCTACAAACAGCAGATGTTGGTGAGGTTGTAGAGAAAAGGGAATGCTCATACACTGTTGGTGGGAATGTAAGCTATTTCAACTCCAGTGGAAAACAGATTGGAAATTTCTTAATGAACTAGAAATAGATTTACCACTTAACTCAGTAATTCCACAACTGGGTCTATACCCAAAGACCATAAATCACTCTACTAAAAAGACACTTGCACTCATATGTTTATCGTAGTATTATGTACAATAGCAAAAACAGAACCAACTTAGGTGCCCACCAACGGTGGACTGAATAAAGCAAGGGTGTTACATATACATAGTGGAATACTGTGGAGTCATAAAAAAGAGCAAAATCATGTCCTTTGCAGTAACATGGATGCAGCTACAGATCATCTTTCTAAGAAAGTTGTTACACAGAAAGCTGAATACCACATACTCTCATTTACGTATAGGAGCTAAACACTGAATGCACATGGGTATAAGGATGGGAGCAACAGACATTGCAGACTCCAAAAGTGGGGAGAAAGTGAGGGGGATAAAGGTTGAAAAACTACTTATTGGTGCCATGTCCATCACCTAGGTGATGGGCTCAATAGAAGCCCAAACCTCACTATCACATAATATACTTATATAACAAACCTACATATGTACCCCCGGATCTAAAATAATACAAATAAAAACACTAATCACTCTGTGAAAGTATTTATAACCACACATAACTGTTTTTTCTATAATGTTTTATCATAATATAGCTAATTTCATGTATCAGCCCCAAGTATCTCTATTGGATCTTAGGAATTTTGTGACTGCTTTTACCAGTCAGCTTTTAAAAGATTGGAGATGATCTGGTAGGATAAAAAGTGGTTCACCATCCTCCTCAGGCCCAGTGAGTACATGAGAAAGACCAGCATTTCAGCCAGGATTCTGTTGCCTTAGAACTGAGACCTGGGCAGCAGAATTGGTGTTGCACCTGGTCCTGGATCTATATTTCCTGGATGTGGCAGAGGAGGCTGCAGTTACATCTAGAATATGCACTGGAGCTTGTGAACTCACCAGTTGGCAGACATGGAAGGTATTTGCAAGATACTTTCATTCAATCTTCTCATAACTCAGGCTTAAAGAGATTAAATAATTTTTAAGTGTCTTTAAGAACTCTCCAGAGAAACATAACATTATAGGATGGATGGATGGATAGATAGAGAGATAGATAGATAGATAGATGAATGGATGATAGATATTATAAAAAATTGGCTCATGTGATTGTAAAGGCAGATAAGTTCCTAGGTTCTACAGAATGATTTGACAAATTGGAGACTGAAAAAAGCTAAGAATGTAGTTGTAATCTGAGTCCAAAGGCTGACGACAAGGAAACTGGTGTTTCAGTTCAAGTCTAAAGGCAGAAAAAAGCCAATGCTCCAGTTGTATGGCAATCAGAAAGGAAGAATCATTTTCTTCTGAGATGGGAGTCAGGCTTTTTGTTCTAGGTAGGCCTTCAACTGATTGGATGAGGCCACCTACATCAGGGAGGGAAATCTGCTTTATTCAGTCTAGTGATCTGAATGTTAATATCATGCAAAAATATCCTAACAGAAATACCCAGAGTAATGTTTGATGAAATATTTTGGCACCCCAAGTCCCAGTCAAGTTAACACATACAATTAACCATCACAGGGTCACACTGTTGAATGAGAAAAAAGTCACAAGGAGAACATAAAGCTGTGGATTCAATTTTTGGGTTCTTTCCTTTTACATACTGATTTCATAAATCTCACATATGGATTAGAAATAGCCATCTGTATATATTAACAAAACCAATACATGAAAGCTACTGATAAGATCAAGGAATGGAAGAATGACATATATAGGTTACTGCTAAGTGTTTTATTGATATTTCAATACATAGGTGCCTGAAATATACTCTAGTTTACTTGAGCCAGGGAAAAGAGGCAATTAAAAACATTTTTAACTTCCACTTCCTAATCACATTCACTTTCTCTTGTTCTTTGTGATGCTTGCGAGTTTAGGCATGTAATGTTAAAAAAATAGAGTCAATTTTTTTACTATCTTTGGTAATGTTTAATAACATCATTAAAATATTTCAAGATTAACTGTGACCATTGAATTGTAAAATGTGTAAGGTTCAGCAGAATTTAAGAATCTTTCTGATAAAGTGCTCTGGTATTCTGAAACAACCTTGAGAAAGTTGTAAGAAAAATATTATTTATCTCCATGTTGAAGATGAAGATGCCAGTATTAAGAGGTTGCTGAGGGTCACTAAACCAGTGGTAAAGGTGGCTGTCTCAAGTTTTACCCACTGTTTATAAGGTGAAAGTTTAAAAAATATTGAAATATAAAATTATTTGCGTGCATTTGCCTAGGAGCAATAATGGAAATATTTGATTAGGATCAAAGAGGCTGGTGATATGGATACTTACTGTTTTTATAGCCTTTATCTCTTCTCCATATTTCTGGTAATAGCACCCCAATTTTGGGGGGAGGAGTTTTTTTTTTCTTAATTTATTTGGTTGAAATGATGTTGAGTCATTCCCTAAATTTGGAGCATCAAAGGACCATGATGAATATTCAGTACTGAGAATACGAACTTATCACAGCCAGTAGGACAAAATCTTAGGACTTTGGTTGGGACTATTGGGAACAGTTGATATTAGCATTTGAGGAAAGCAAAGAAAAAGTTTGCTTGAAGACCAAGCCAACCCAGAGGGAGAAAGAACTGAGAGAAGCAGGATGTGTCCTAGTGATATGAAGTCATACCTGAAGGATGTTCTACCTTTGGACTTTTCAGTTACATGTACTAACAAATTCATATTTTTTGCTTCATCCAGTTTCATATGAGTTTCCTGTCATTTACAAGCAAAAGGGTACTAATTGATACGGCAAGTTTGATTCACTACTCTGTCTCAAAGTCTGCCTGAAGTTGCTATAGCCCCCTGGAGAGTATAGCAATTCTGCAAGATTATTACCATGGAAAAGTATACAGCTTGGTTGTATCATGGTCTGATTATTTAGTAGTGTTACTATCAGCAAGATCTAATACAGGCAATTGTTCTAGCATAGAAGTAGAATGACTACACTCATTAACCATGGTTTTGTTTACCCTCTCATTGTTAAATGAAACAGACATTAGTTTGTTTCTTGGCATGCCTGTCCCTAGTAAAGCTGTTGGTGCCCACTGAAATGAAAGAGGGTTTCATATCTACAGCTATGTCTGAATTTCATAAATACTGTATTTCGCATAAGCAGCACCAGGGACTTAGGCTCTGTAAACAATTTCCCGGGCTGACATCTGTACTTAAACGCTGAAAGATACAGGCTACACAGCACTTGACCTTCAGGGTAGAAAGGTAAGATATGCTTAACTCACAATCTAGATAATTCTTTCTATTTGATCTTGCCATTGGACAGACATGCTTTTATCTTTGAAATCTACAAAGGGTCTTCACCTGTCTCAGGGAGAGAACATGCAGGGCTGACACTTAGGTTTCATCTCCTGTGCCAGATCTAATTGATTTGTAGTTGTTGCTTGAGGATTGTGTTATAGGTTTTGCAGAAGAGAATTCCGTGATGGATTAGTAATGGCTGCCCTAGGCAAGAGATGGACAAGAGGTAGTAGCATCAAGGAAAAACCAAGAAATATTGAAAATATAAGAATTTGTGATCGCTTGAAACAAAATAAAGATTAACCAACTGAACTCAAGCTAATTGCAATAGAAAATGGTAAACACTGGCAAAACATATATTTATATAATAAAATAACAAGCAATTACATCTCCTCAAACTGGTAAAACTGAAACTGTTAAAAAGAAAAAGTGTTTATATGCCAGTATGATATCACTTTGTACTCAAGTAGATGAGAATTGCAGTCTTTGTGTGACACAGTAGAGTTTGGGAAAATGAAACCCAGCCGAATAGAGAGGAGCACAGCAATTGAGAACATAGATTACAAGACTGAGTTTCAAGCCTACCTTCAGCTCTTGTTAGCTGTGTGTTCTTGAGCAAATTATTTTACCTGTTGGACCCTTAGTTTCTTCATCTATGTTAATGAAGATAATCTGTGACTCACAGTTTTTTAAAAAGTTTATTTTAATTTACTTAATTTATCAGACCAAACAGTAATTTTGAAGCACTTAGAAAACTTTCTGGAACATTAGAATCACGAAACAAATGGCAAATAAAAACAACAAAAACCAAAAACAGTACTAGTGATGTCACTTTGTTTAACCCTTGATTAGTAACTTGGTCAGAAATTGTTGTATGTAGGGTATTCATGGTATGGAAGTAATATAGACAATCAAGGTGGGGTGAAACTTTCATATTCAAAAGTTAAACAAACAAAAACTGTCTTCACAATGTCATTTCCTTTTCTTTAAAGGCATCTGATGAGAATTGGTAGAAAAACATGTTTTAAGTACATTGACTTGTAAGCCCAATGATCTGAATTTAAATTTTATTTTGATACCATTTATTTTTTCATTGGGGTTGATAATCAGCACTTACCTCTTGGTGTTTTTTTGTGATGGTTACATAAATTAATAGAAAGAAAAAGCACTTAGAGAAATGCCTGACCTGGTGTAGGCGCTCAGTCAATATTGTTGTTAATAATTACACAACTTCTATTTGGAGCCATAACAGTTTCAAGTATGGCTCTCATTGGTTGAGGTTTACTACATGTCATGCTCTGTGCTAAATGCTTATCTCATTTGACCATCACAACAACTTATAAGTATTACTTTCTAAGGAGACTATATACTCCAAAAGGGAGTGGCCTATTCACGGTTATTGACAAGATATTTGACTCAGAAAAGGTGCTGAAAATATAAATTCTGAACACATTATTAGATCCCCACTTGCCAAATGAGAACAGTGAGGCTTGACAAAATTAGAATAATGCACACAAGTTTCTTGATACAACTTCCTTGCGTCTTTCTGATATGTAGTGATGCCAGATTTGGGCTCAAATCTGTTTGACTCCAAAGTCTGTTTCTCATATCCACTATGCTCAGTGACTTGAAAATGATTAGTGTTTATTCACACTTCAAAACATGATGTCACTGGATTGGAAGATCATTTTATTGGAAGCAAGCTGTGGGGGCAAAGGAAACTCATTTTCACATCCCCATCCTCAATAATCACATTTATCCAGATGAAATTTACTTCAGATTATACATCAATAGGGTAAGGTTTTATATAGAAAAGAAGTCACTGAATGGAATAACTTTACAAACTAAGTGAGATGGTTTTTGTTTTGCTTTTGTTTTTTCTTCTCTAGCCTGGAAGGTGTTTATGAATAGGTGGATTATCAGGGATTGGGATGTATTATAGGAATTCCCAGATAGTTTAGCTTAGCACCAGCAGGTATTGCTACCTTATCATGCAATATTAGAGTTGAAAAGAAAGACCATAGAGATAATTTGATCTATCTTACTTATAGATTATATTAATTTTCTATTGATGTGCAATGAATTCCCACATATTTAGTGGCTTAAAATACACAACTTATTGTTTCAAAGTTTCTGTAGGTCAGAAGCACAGGCATGGACTCACAGGATTCCTCACTCAGGGTCTCATCAGGCTGAAATTAAGGGGTTAGCTAGGGTTGTGGTTGCCATCTGGGACTTGGCGTCCTCTTCCAAGCTCACGGTTGTTGGTTGAATTCACTTCCTTGTGGTTGTAGGACTGGAGTTCCTGGTTTCCAGCTAGCTATCAGCAACGTTATCCATCAGAATCTAGAAGCTTCTCACTGTTCTTTGCCATATAACCCCTAAAGGCAGTTTACAATCTGGGTGTCTGCTTTCTTTTAGACTAGCTGAAGTACAATTCTCAAATTTTTTCCTCTTCAATCAATCAGAGAAAACTATTTTTCAAAGCTAACATGACTTAGCTTGCCCATCAAAGATAATCTCCCTTGTGCCATACAATATAGTGTAATCACAAGAGTGATATCTCATTATATACATAAGTTCCACCTACACTCAAAGAAGAGGGAATTATACAAGACCAGGAGTCACTGAGGGTCATCTTAGTACTCTACCTACCACACAGGTTAAGAACATGTGACTCAGAAGGACAAATAGGCTTGATTTGTCTGGACCAAAGGGCCTATTAGAAGTATAACAGAATTAATGGCTATTAGCTTGGCTCCAAGTTCATTTCTCTACTCTGCTTCTGGTCTTTCTAAATCGAACATTTCAGTTTAAAACTCTATCACCCTGATTTATAATGCTCTATTGAGATACATTTGGTAGCAAGTGATAAAAACTCAAATCAAACTGGCTTAAATAGAAAGTAAAGTTTTTGGCTCATTGGGTCAAGTATCTGTTTGACTTCAGAGCCCTCTGGATTCATTTCCTGGTTAAGTATTTCTGTATGTTGCCTTAATTCTCAGTCAGCCATCTTCATTGTTATGATAAAGATGATTACCAGAATTCCAGGCTTTAATCCTGCTGGTTAAGTATGTCTATTATCATTATTTTGTTATTAAGAGTACTTTTGCTTTTTGAGCCAGAGTCTTACTCTGTCACCCAGGCTGGAGTGCAGTGGCACAATCATTGCTTACCATAGCCTGGACCTCTTAGGCTCAGGAGATCCTTCTGCCTCTGTCTCCTGAGTAGCTGGGACTAAGAAACGTGCCACTGTGCCTGGCTAATTTTTGATTTTTTGTGTAGAGACAAGGTTTTGCTATGTTGTCCAGGCTGATCTCGAACTCCTGGGCTCAAGCAATCTTCCTGACATGATCTCCTGAAATAATGGGATTACAGGTATGAGCCACTGCTCAGGACCAGGAGTACTTTTTAATAATAGGTCCTACAAATGTTTTGGGGCTGACTCTGATTGGACCAACTAGTATCGATGCCCATGTCTAAAACAATCACAGTTACCATTGGAATAGAACATCCTGAGCTACCAGACTTGTCATGTGTCCTAGAGCCAGGGCACAGGTTCAGCACCTCTAGAATCAAGTGGAGTGAGAAATGTAGAAGTGTGATTTCTCCAAGGAAAATAAAGATACTATTAGCAGAGGAGGAGAATGAATATAAGGCAGGCAAACACCAAAAATAATAGCCTATGTAGGGCTCCTCCTCATGGAATGTGACAGAGAATGAGAGAAGGGAGAGGGCTAGATTATGAGAAAGAGGAAAATTCTAGGTAGGAATAGAGTGATAATTAAACAACCTAAAACAGTGTTTAGCAGAGAAGCAAAGAGGATACCAAGTACACCCGCTTTGATGAGGCTGAATATCTGGTTCAAGTCATGAGTCCGTCTTTACAAAGTAATTCTTATGTGAGTCATTCTATGTCCCCAAGTCTTTGTTTCATTTCTATAAAGTGGGACTACCTGCTGTGTCTATCTCATCTTTCAGTTATCAAAAAAAGTAAGGTTGCAAAAAACAGAGCAAAACAAACGAGAAACTATCTGAGATTTCAAAAGAACTTGCATATACTGAATTATTAATTCAAGTAGAATATTGAAGGAATATGCAATAGGAAAGTCCCTTGAGCCTCAGCCAACAGAATAATATTTTTCTGGACACCTTTTATAAAACCTTTTTTTAGAAATTGTATGTTACCAGGGCAAAGGCCTGGGCAGGCTCGAGCTTAAGGAAGCAGGATCTTTAGCAACTGGAAAGGAGATAGAGGAGAAAGAGGAAGCTGGGCATGTCTGGCAAAACCAATCTCTGTGCACTCACGTCCAAACACATCCATTCTCATTTCTTTGTCATCACAAAGAAAGGGTACAACTCCTGGTAAAGAGTGAGTAGGTAGTAATATGTCTCCAGAATATCAGTATGTTTGCTGAAGAACCAGAGCCAATAGCTGAGAATACCAACAACATGGTTTACATGTGTAAATAACTGTCATGAAAAGCAGAAAGTGAAGAATACTACAGATTCAAATGAAATAGAGAATACGTAAAGATGGAAGGGTTTGGAAATAACTTCTGTTTGCTGAATAAATGTGTACTGGCCTCCTACCATGTAATGGCCTAGGCAGCATTGTAGCCACACATTTGGCCTGTATAACGGGGTGGCCTGGGTTCAAATCCTGCTTCTGATACGTAATATTGGACAATTTACCTAACTTGCCCGTTCTTCAGTTTTCCTCATCTGAATATGGGGTTGGTCATCATAATAACAATACTGACATCACAGGGGTGTTGGTAGGATTAAGTTAATGAGCATATGTGAAGTACACAGTAGTTCCTGGAATATAAGCCATAGTTAATACATGTTCATTGTTTCTTTATGTATCAAGCTTTCATCATGAAGATATCTTTTATGCCTTTGAGTTTTAATTCTAGCTGGGGAAACATATGAAAAAAATAATGTCACCAATAATTGTTTAATAGCAATGACCATAATACTGTGAGAGACATTAAAGGCTGTGGAAGATATCATAGCTCTGGACTGGGTGTCGGGGAAGTGACATTTATACTGATACTTGAAGGGTTAGCAGGACTTGACTAGAAGTGGAAAGCTAGCACAAAGGCCTATAGCCAGAAAGAAAACTTAGTAAGCTAGTAATTGAATGAGAACCAGCATGGTTGGAGAGGAGATGGGGGCATGATTGTAGAGAGAAAGTTGGAACCAGGTCACACACAACCTTGTACACATAATCTTAAAGTGTGTCTTATCCTAACCAAAGTGGTAGAAGAGATGGAATATGAGCTAAATATTTAAGAATGGGTCAGATTTGGTCAAGTAAAATCGAAGAGTTGCTGGGGAGAAAAAGACACGGCAATAAAGGGACTAACATGCATAAGGACACAGAGAACGGGAAGGTGGGTACCAAGAACCAATTCATTTGTGTTGGCAGAGAAGGTAGAAGGTGATAACTAGGTATACATAAGATTGTAAAAAACACAGGGGCCAGATGATGGAAGGCATTGGGCAGAATGGTTCTGACTTTGGTATGCAGTTAGGAGTCCACCAGGCAGAATGGTTCTGACTTTGGTATGCAGTTAGGAGTCCACCAGGTTTTGGATAAGCATAGTGATGGACGAGAACTGCATTTTAAGCATAATACTCCAATAGAGTTGTGATGAGTAGAAAGGGAGAGAGATAGATTGGGTTAGAATGAGAGAGCAAGAAAGCAAGAGTGAGTGAGTGAGTGAGAGAGAGAGAGAGAGAGAGAGAGACTAAATAGCATAGAATTTTTGTTCAATGAAGGGATACACATAAAGACTTAGGTGAGAGACATGCAAGGCATGAATGCTGCTCACACATTATAATCATTCAATAAATATTAGTTCTTATGAAATCAACTGTTTTTAAAACTAAAGAAAACAAAAACAAAACAAAACTCCTGATAGGTGCAAAATGTTAAACCAAATATGAAAGCAAACTTCCTCCTTTTAGCTTTTCAGTATTTCCTATAGACCTTGAACATTCCAGCTATCTCCCATTGTGCATTGTGATTATTTAGACACGAGTATGGCTCAGCCATGAACTTTGGACTCCTAAAAGACAGAGGAAAGGCAACACACTTATCGCTGAATCTTTCACACTACTTCACAGTCAGTAGGCACTTAAGAAACATAGGCTTCTTTCTGTAGTTGTTCAATCTGTTCTGAACCCAAGCACCGCTGATTAAGGGATTTTAACTCCTTTGAGATTTGACAGGAATAGTAAACAAAAGCTTTTGAGGCAGCGGCAGGTGGCTCAGAGTCCTGCACAAACAGGGCAAAATCCTTATTTAAGGAGGGGGAAGTGGAATCTCCATTTCATCACTAAACATTTCTTATCTGTTTCTGGGGAAAAAAAGCCTGCTTATCTGCTTATTGATTGCTATGTTGAATTTCCCTTTTTAATTTATTAAGTTTAACTCTAAATGAAGCCACCTATAAAGTCTAAGGTCAGGCTGGAGACCAGAAGAATCATTTACTCTGGATTCCTGAAGTTGAAGTCCAGGGATAGACATTCATGAATGAGACTGGAAAAAGATTCAGTAAAATTTCAGTCACAATTTTTTGGGCACTTTTTTTCTAGGTACATTTCTCACAACAAAGAGGGTATATAGCAATTGTAAGGCTCTTAAAACAGTCTGTGATCACAAAAATATTATCCATTTTATACCAAATCTATTATACTATGAATGGGGTGCTTTGAAATATACAGTTTTCATGTTAAGTGCCCTTGGAAAAAGGTCTTATTTTAGTATCACCTCAAAATCTACAGATAGGAAGTTCTTTCTTAAGTCTACCCTAAACTTTTGGCAGCTCCTCCCCATGGAAGCCCTTAGTAAATTTAGTGGAAATAGCAAACAGCTGCTCACCAACACCCACCCCAAAGAAAGAACAAGATATTTCTCACATATCTCAAACTGCTTTAAATGTTCTTTCTTTGGCAAAGAAGAAAAAAAAAGAAATATATTTTTGGCCTCTAAACCTTTTCCCACCCGTGTGTATTTCTGCAGAAATGTTATCCATATGGTTTTGATTGCATTCTCCATAAGTCATTAGAAATGCTTTGCACTGAGAACTTTTCTGATGACCAAGGAATCTTTGGAGACATTTTAAAATGGCCCTCTTAGCCTTTCTTCATAGAAACAGGGAAGTTAAACAGAGCCAAATGCAAATGAACTAAGACCTGGAAATGTTGGAGTTTTATTCAAAACTCAGAAACCATAAGGCTCGGGTGAGCCTTAAATCTGTTCATGCAAAGACCTCACCTCCTCCTCCAGGTACAAGAGCTACTAAATCCTCCATTGGCACAGATAATGCAATAGCCACAGGAATTTAAATTAACATTTAGGGTTGGATGAAGTGACCCCACTAAATTCCAAGATCTTCCAAATACCCCAGGGCTTCCCCCATTATTTTCAGAGAATGCAATATAGATTTTTGGACTCAGACTTGGGTATTGAATTTCTGACTTCACCTACTAGCTGTACCTTGGCTAGTAACTTAAGTTCTCATACTCCAAAGTATTTTCATAATTATAAGCAACAATATCTATTGAGCATTACAAATGAAATGCTTTGTGCATAGTAAAGTTCAAAACTTCTCTTTTCTTTTTTTTCTCTGTATCTAATAGTAGTTGGACTAGAAAGGATTCTATGTTTCCTGAGAGAAATATTGTATGGAGGAGGGGCCGAGGGGAGGAAGATGGAAAAATCTTCCATAGAATTAAGTCTCCTCTTTCTAGAGCATCTGAACCACAACCCTTCTTGGGAGATTTATTACAAGAGAAGAGCTAAGAGGAATCTGTGTGTATGTTGGTTCTCACCTGAACTTGCCTGACTAGGTTGCTTCAGATTGATCTCAGAACTGCATTATCAGCAAGGCAGCTTTTGCCTGTCAGTCAAGGAAGCATATCTGAGCTGGGGGCTGATGGAGAACAAAGAGAGGAATGCATAAAGGAAGGGATGGGGTATGGACAAACAGAGATGGTGAGGAAAAAAACGGAAGAAAGAAGGGGTAGGAGACAGCAACCTGGGGCTTCCTAGTGTAGTGGATGGGAGAAACAGTGTGTGTGATTCGTGGTCAGAATCAAAATCAGAACTGCTTTGGAACCACTGTCCAGGTTCTCAACCAGGACCAGAAGCCAAGGGAAGGAGAAAATTAACCAAGAAAAATGGGAGAGGTTTCCACCAGGCCAACGGCGAAATCCCGGGGTTGGTCAGGGGTGGGGAGCTGTCGGGGTTGGTCAGGCGTGGGGAGCTGTCCACGGTGCTGACTTCCCTTCCTTGGAATTTAAGAGTGAAGTAGAAGAGCTCTGAACTGGCTGCTCCTCTCTCTTCTTTCCCCTCTCCTCAGTCCTGCACTCCTGAGACCCAGGGCCATCCTGGCTAGCTCTATCTCTTTTCGTTTTCCCTTTCTCTTGGTCAATTAAATAGTTTTTCTCTGGTTCCCAATTCATCGCTTAAGCATTTACCTTTCATTTTTCCTTCAAAACTCCTCTTCCCCCAATTAATTCACTGGATCCGAGATCTTTCTAGTCCTCCCTGGTGGTCACATCTCTCTCCTATTACCTTTTAGATAATCAAAAAATACTACAATAGTAACTACAACAGCAGATAACACGTAGTGAGCACTCACTAGATATCAGAGAGCATTCTGCGTACATTAACTTATTTAAATTCCACAACTACCCTATTATATAGGTAGATATATTAGACATGGAATTGAGACTTATGAGGTAAGTGATTTGTTCAAGATCACATAGTGACAGGACTCTAACCCCTCTAGAGCCTGCAATTTTGCTGAAACTGGGTTTCTTTAAAATTTCCGTCACTTTTTCTATGATTTCCTGCCCCTTCATCTGGAAGCTTCAGCAATGCTTCCTACCCTCGTCTAATCTTCAAGGGACTAGGAATATGCATTGTTGATTTGTTTTAAATCACAAGGGAAGCAAAGTAAAAAAACATTCGCTGTATACACTGTGTAGAAATTTAAATCCTATCAGGGCCTTCTTTTCTGCTTCAGGGAGAGGTCAACGTGTTCTTAGCCCTGGCCTGCGTCTCAGGCTGAATGTGGAGTCGTTGATGCTCTATATTCATGCTTCAGTCCCGCACCCTTGCCCTTCCTTCCGCCTCTGGTGGTCTCTAGAGAACTTTGTGTCCCTCAGCTTCTCACTCCTACATCCTGCCTACGTAGAGAAACACTTGCTTCATTCCTGGTTACGTAGGCTCTTGCCTACACATGGGGAGGGGGTGGGGGAGGGCTGGAATCTGTCAAATACTCATAGACACAAACGGACCCACAGGGGCACCTCCCCAGACAAAACCCACTCTCCATCGACACGCACGGCCCTAAAAAGCACCCGCATCCCCAGAAACAGATACTCGCGACGCACAAGGCAGAGAGACACGCTTGGGAGCACAAGGACCCCGGCGTTGCGCGCACACGCACAGTCCCTTGAACTGCTCACGCACAGAGACCCGCCGCCCCATCCCTAGACCCACGAAACTCCCCGATGGCTCAGACTGGGCCCACCCAGCTCCCCCCCTCCCCCCGAGGCGGCCTCCTTCCTCTCTCCTCCTCCTCTCCCGTCTCCTCCTCCGCCTAAAGATGTACAAAACACTCCTCAGAATCAACCCGGGCGCTCGGCTCCTCCCTTCCCGCCCCCCGGCAGCCGCTCCCCCATTCATTTTCGCTGGTCGCTGGCGAAGTCCCTCCTCTCGCGTAGCCCGGCCCCTCTGCCCCCCGCCCGGAGACCGCGGCGCACTTGGACTTCCCTCTCCATTCGCCAGCCGCCTCGCTCCCGGTCCCCACGGCTGCAAACTGATCTGGCGCGGGGGGAGGAGAGCGCAGGCGAGCGAACCCGCGAGCGAGGGAGAGAGCGAGCGAGCGGGCGAGAGAGAGCCAGAGCCAGAGCGAGGGAGCCGGGAGGCAGAGGGAGTAGTGACCGCCTTCCGGAGCCGGGATTCATGCCTGTCCTCGGGACCAGCGAAGGGGACTTTACGGCTGAGTATGAGCCAGGCTGCTAGGAGCCAGGTACCCCCACGCCTGCAGTCCCCGCGCCGTCCCCGGTATGCGAGCTGGACGCAGGGCTCTCCCAAGTTCCCACCGAGCCGAATAAAAAGCGTCCGCGCGCAGCTCTCCGCCAAAGACGGACATTGACTCCAGGTAAGGCGGCGCCGGGTGCAGCACCCAGCAGCCCCGCTGCCCTTGGAGCCGGCCCCGGACCGCATTCGGGGCGCCCCCGGCCTTCCCCCTCCCAGTACCCTTGTCCGCTCTTCATCCCGCAGCCCTGCAGCCTCCAAGTCCTCTCAGGTTCCAGGGAGGGGGTTCCTGAACCTGGGGCTCAAAGGGTTAAATGCGGGTTTCAGTAAGTGGCGCGTGTGCCCCCGCGCGCTCCCGACGTGTGTACCATGGTGGGAACTTGATGTGGTGCTAGTGTGTGTTTGCGTGTGCGGCGTCGTTTGCGTTTGATGCGTGTGTTTGTGGTGTGTGTGCGTGTGTGTGTGTGTGTGTGTGTGTGTGTGTGTGTGTGTAGGGGAGGGGGGAAGAAAGAGGTCCTATAACCTACTTACAGCGCGATGTGTGTGTGTGCATGTTTGTACGTATGTGTTTGTATGTGTGCGCTTGTGTGTCTTTTTAATTAGGTCTCTCCAGCTTACAGGGAATGGGATCCTTACTATAGGATCACGTAGCCATCGGGAAACCCGCTGTGGACTTTCTCTTGGGGCTCTGGGGCTGGGGTTTGGGGAGGATTATGGGGCTACAGATGGCACCTTATTTAGCCCAATGTTGATACCCTTGAAGGAAAATTCCTTCAAACGGTGGAGACCTGCTACACTCGGACCCACGTTTATTATGAAAGAGAAATGACCAAACCCTGAGGCGAATGAGACACTGTCACTTTAAATTCCACACTGGGCAGACTCCAGGACTCTGATGGGAATTTGGCAACACTGGATAGTGGGTGGTAGAGAAGGGGGGAAGTCTGCGGTGGGCTCCTTATCTGGGCTTGGCAAGTCTGGGGTAGAGGTCTGCTCTGCCCCTCGGTGTGCTATTATAACATCATCCCTGGCTTCTGGTGCTTTTGAGGAGAATCTAGGCAAGTTTTCATGGATCCCCCGCAGAGGAAAGGAGAACACGTCCTCAGGGACCTGCTCATCCATCATAGTTGCACAGGGTCTCAGAGGAGATTTCATTTGGGGGCAGCCTGGGTGATATAGAAGGAGATGGATGGGGCACTTTGCTGAGACAGATTCTCCTTTTCTTTCCCCATTTCAGCCAGGGAGGCCCCTAGAGAATTTCTTTCTAAATATGCCTCCTCATGGTTCCACTGGAGTTAGGAGGATACTGGGAGAAGACAGAGAGGTGGTGTGTGTGTGTGTGTGTGTGTGTGTGTGTGTGCGTGCGTGCGTGTGTGTGTGTGTGTGTGTGTGTTTCAGAACTGAGAGAGACCTACAATTGGAAAAGGGCCTGCGAGTGGGGAACCCATGACAGAATGTGGCAGTAATTGACTTCAGCTGCTGTCGATTTACACTTCACATCTCTTGCTTGGCTCCAAAATATTGCCATGGGCAGGGGGGCCATGGGAAGACTCTCAATTAGGAAGATAGTTTGGGTTAAGGCCCTCTTTTCTCTTTTCTCCACCTCCTAGGAGGCTCTCTAGGTAAGTCCCTTGGCCACACTGGCTAGGTACTGATGGGCTTGGGATCTGGGGCCAGCCATTGATTTGATTCCCGACTGCATCTTAAAGGCTTGCCCTACTCAGCAAAAATGCTGAGTTTTACTGCTGTTAGCATGGCTTCCAGACTCGGCAGCTGTTACTTTCTCAAGGTAAGCGGAAGCTGTTCTGCTCTCACACAAGGAGGCTAGGAGAAGACAAGGGCTGGGATGCGTGATGCTGGGACACGGTTTCTTGTCTATCTCCGCTCAACGAGGCCACTGAAAAGGCCTCTTGGGAGAAAGAAGTAGAAATGTACTTGGTTTGAAATTACGTGTGTGTGTGTGTGTGTGTGTGTGTGTGTGTGTGTGTGTGTATTCTGAGGAGAGATGAAAGCAAACATTGCAGAAACCTGCCGTGGCGGATGGGTTCTACCTGCAGGCACTTGCAGACATACCATTCTCTGACCAGAGGCTGATACCTTATGCTGAAACCTTAACACAGCCAGAAAACTCATGTCAGAACAGAGGTCCTTAGTTCATTTAGGTAGGGGGTGCGAAAACCCAGGAAGAAACCCCATCTTGGGAACTGCTCTCATTTTCTCACTTTTCCAATTCATAGACAATTGAAGCCAGAAGGAATATTAAAGAGCAGAAAGGCAAGGCTCTATGGTCTATAGAGGGGATGAGAATTCCCCAACAATCTCTAATGAGTTGGTGGCTTGCCCAGGACTAGAACCCACGTTTCTTGTCAATGAGATCAATGACTTTCCCACTCCTACGGCACTGCCCATGGACTATATATTGTCCCTTACTCAGTCACCATATTCCCACCCAAGAAAATAACTTGTCTTCTGTCATCAAACTTCACATTTCAAGATGCATTTCAAGGCTTCTCCATCTGGAAACATGACCCTGAAGAGAAAGGGTCTATTACCTCAATCACTTTCCCCACTAGATACACACACATACACACACACACACACACACACACACACACACACACACACACACACAAGCACATGTGCCTACACACACACACACACACATACACACACACACAAAGAGAGAGAGAGAGAGAGATGGAGAGAGGGAGAGAGAAAGAAATAGAACAGGTTATTTCTCCAATGTCTTCAGAGAATTACTCGCAAGCAAGTACCCAGTACTGACTATGATTGGCAGACAGAATCTAGCAACACATCTGGGCCATATTTGGGCTCTTTATTAAGGAATGTGTTGCTGTCCAATGAGCAAAATGTGCACCCATGCTACAGTGGAAATATTTTAAGCAAGTTAATTTCTTTATATCAATTAAAATATCACCCCTATTACAGGCACAGAAGTATATGCGAGCACACATGCACTTATACACACACAGGTACTTACAGATCCAAAAACGTTTCCTACTTGTCACACCTCCTAAAAAGAAAATCTCCACACCAAATTGTGTTCCCCCATATAAAACATCTCCCAGGCAAATACTGGGACTCAGAGCTCCAGTAAAGGGGATATTTGAAGCCCTGTGAAAGAGAGGTCCTTAAGAAGTCAACATCTGGCTCACTCAAAAGTGTGTTCCTAGACCTCTAGATGCCTGTTTTGGGGTGCAGGAAAGTACTAACATTTTTTTTTTTTTTTTTTTTTTGGCCCATCTGCAATAGAGCTTTTTCCATGCTGACTTTTCCGGGGCTTGATGGCATTTCAGCTCCCAGAAGGGGGAGCTGTGACTCCATTTCAACTAAGGAGAAACTGCTTAGAGATTCCAAATCAGCTGTTGGGCCCCCATAGAGTTTAGACGACCCAGCTCGGGCTGTGATGCATATCTTTGCCGCGGAACAGGCGGAGACTATGAAAACACTGGCCTGTGTTCAGTTCAAACACGGCGTCTCTTTTTTAGTTCTTGCAAGAGTTTATGTTATTGACCACAAAACCCTCTATTTCTCTGAAAAAGTCTTTGCGCAAAGGCCCTTCAGTTTGTGTGAGGAAACAATTTTTGATTTGAATCTTCTCTCTTTTCCCCTCTGGATTCTCTAGTTGAAATCACCGGTACATGTCACCTAAACACTGAGGTTAGACATACCCTTCCCTTCTTCCCCTTTGCTAAAAGCAAGAGTCAGCAAATTGGCTACAGAACTACTGGTAACCATATTAAAGACGAGATGGGGTCATGTGAAGAGGACAAGTTCGTGCATTTCATTCTTGAGAAAATTCCTACATTTTTTTTTTCGCATTCTAGTCCTTGTGCAAGGTATATCTTTATTATTCTTTCTGCCATCTCCCACTTTCAGTCTCTACTTAACCCCCCCCAAAAAAAACTTACCCATATGTCAATATCCAGTTCTAATGACTCTTCCAAGAAGTCTTCTCAGCATCTTCTTTTGGAATTAGTTTCTTTTCCCGTGATTTTTGATATAATTTTATCTGAAACTCTTATTTTAGCTTGTGTTTCAGTCTGTCCTTTATAGTTCCATGATTATGGGTCTATCTTACCCTCTTCTTTTAGAAGCATCTTTGTATCCACAGGGACTGACACATAGTAGTTGCCCTATACTTGTTTGCTTTTGCATTTTATGTCTCATCTCAACAACAGCTGTAATCTCTTTCTCTGACAATTGCTTCATATTCCCTCAAAGCAATGCAATTATGACTTCAAAATCATACCATCGATACCAACAATGTAGAGATACTTAGGATAACACAGACAGGTAAAAGCACATCCAATGTGAAAGTGAACATCACTCTACTGTGTTCCAGTGTTTTTAGTTTTGTTCTCTCATTTAATCTTCATTTCCACCCAGTGAGGCAGATACAGCTCTTCTTACGGAAGAGGAACATAAATCTCAAACTGGTTAGTCTTCTTGCCCAAGATCACAACAGAACTAGAATTCCAACTTAAGTCCTCCTTCCTATGGCATCTCTGCTCTTTCCACTGGACCACTGAGTTAATGGTAACTGTTAAGAATGGCTGACAGGACTGGGTTGTTCAATAGGTGCTGGAAATACTGGGACATATTATTTACTCTTGGAAATTGGTGATATGAAAGTGTTCTAGAGTCATTGCATCAGACAATCTCAGTGTTTTCCCTGAGAGGATTTATTAAAGAAACCTTTGAAGGTTTCTCAATAACCAAAACTTTTCCCTTATTCCGGAATGAAGAGTCCTTTTTATATTATCGTGTATTTGACAGTGAAGGACCCTCAGCACCCTGAATATTGTCTGAGGGGCATTCTTTAGTTTATGTCACTTTTAGTATTTAGAAGCTACAAAGAGAGGAGAGATGACAAAAAACTAAGTGAGAATTTATTCATTCATTTGTTCACCATACTGTTTGCCAAACACTACTGTAGACCAGTACTGTCAAATACATGGTCACTCAGTTTCAGTTTTGGTACTTTTAGCAATAGCAAATTTATTATCACATAACTCCGCCTATTTTGTGTTTAGAAAGCTTTGCTGAGATATTTTCTTAATTTGACCCTAAATCTGCCTTCTATCTATGTGTCTCTGAAATCACACAGGTATAATTCTCTTCCAGTTATCAGTGAATCACATATTATGGAAACATAATGTGGGGCTCACAGCTCCAGGGAAGAGGAATTGTGAAGTTATGTCATCATAACTATTTTCTTTTGGATTAGAAGGCTTGTGTCCTGTAATATCTGTTTGGAGGACCCTCAGCACGCTGAATATTGTCTGAGGGGCATTCTTTATTTTGTGTCACTTTTAGTGTTTAGAAGCCCACAAAGAGAGGAGAGAGAACATGAAACTAAGTGAGAATTTATTCATTCATTTGTTCGTCATTCTGTTTGCCCAACACTACTGTAGATCAGCACTGTCAAATGGAACTTTCTGTGATGGTGGACATATTTTCTGTGCCGTCAAATATGATAGCCACAAATCACGTGACGACCGAGCACTTGAAATGTGACCAGTGTTACTGATGAACTGAGTTTTCAATTTAACTTGTATTATTTTTTATTTTAATTTACATAGCTGTGTGTGGCTAGTGGCTACTGTATGGAAAGGCATTGGTCTAGGCATTAGAAATGTAACATGAAGATGGTCCTGTTTTCACAGAGCTCACACTCTACTAGGGAGGGATGGGTAATAAATAAGTAAAAAAATAAGCAAAATAATTTAAGTGTCACACAGTTGGGGTAACATGCTAGAAAGGAATGTGAATATTATAATTTTAGATAGGGTAGCCAAGAAAAGCCTTCTTTGAGGAAGTGGCATTGGAAGTGAGATTTAAATGAAAGGGAATGAGCCATGTGTTTTTGTGGGGGAAGACCATTAGAGACCAAGAGAAAAATAAAGTGCAGTCACTCCACAGAGGCAAGCTTAGGGACTTTAAGCGATTGACTAAAAGCCAGTGTGGCTGAAGGTTTGATGAGGAGAATGACATGGAGCTAGAAAGAGGAAAAGGTAGGCA
This sequence comes from Carlito syrichta, assembly GCF_000164805.1. Classification (NCBI taxonomy): domain Eukaryota; kingdom Metazoa; phylum Chordata; class Mammalia; order Primates; family Tarsiidae; genus Carlito; species Carlito syrichta. Next base: position 518,013 of record NW_007252774.1, on the reverse strand, counting down.
GGGGCCAGATCACAAAGACAGGAGTGAAAGATTTTGACATCTCTCCCTTGACATCTCTCTGGGTGAGAAGAGGGTAATTTGATGACTAAGGAGAGTTTGGGAATTGAAAGAGGGTAATTGTCAAGTACTCTCAATGGGTCTTTATCACATCTGTTTTTAATCAGTCATTTCAATGAGTTTTTTTGAATCTTAATTTCTAGTCCTGCTCTGAGTGCCATATCCCAGAAATACTCAAGACTAAGGGGAGGAATAGGATCGAGAGTAGGGAAAATCAATGGAAAAGAGGGAGATGATGAATACCTGGGGAGAAGGCAACTGAAATGAAGTCTGGTTAAAAAAAAAAAAAAGCATGAAAATTGGAATTAGTATGGATCAGCAGATATTTATTACACTTTTTGTCTGGGAAAGGCTTTGAACAAAGTGACTAGGGGATATAATGATGAATCCTGCTAGGTGCTGGCAATCTGATAGAAGATATTTGCAAACCCATAAATAATTATCATTCATGACAGACTGATAATTGTCATTTCAGAAGTTCTGTGAAGGTCTGGAGAAAGGGAAGTCACATCAGTAGTGCCAGTCACAAGAAGGAGGATGATGATGGTGACTATAAGGTCTTAGAGATCACAGATTATGTCTTTTGATTTTATATCTCCATTAATTTCAAATGGTACACAATGAGAATACAAGTCCTCACACACCCGATTCTAGTCCTGGTCCCAACCACTTTGTCTCTGGACCACCTTAATGACATAACTTTCCCTCTCTGGGCTTGTTTTCTATAAATTGAAAAGGACAAAACCATGGCTTTCCTCATTTGAGGGACAGTGCCTGGTTCTGTGAAAATGTGGTATGACAAATTTCTTGTAAAGACAGAGCGGGGCACGTACATGGTGGCCATGTTTCATCATAAATTTCGGTGTCATCTCAAAAATAAGCAAATACAAAAGAAGTCATACCTTAGAGCACAGACTGTGACTCAAAACAGGGTGGTTGAGTGGTAGTGAGATGGTGATCATGTGTGCTGCTGTTACAACTCTTCTTGTATCAAAGTGATTAAGGGTTAAAATGAAACCAACTCTCCGCCTGGCGCTAGCAGCTTGAAAAGGCTGCCTAGAAATTCATAGATAGCCCTTGCTACTGAGGGGGCAATGAAGACAATTAAGGAGATAATGAGGCTGAGGGAAAGTGAAATTAATTTTTTTCATACAAGGGTGAAGGATAGCTTTGTCTCCCGAGGGAACTACCTTTTGGATATTGTGAGTGGCCTTAAGGAGAACAGACTAAATAAGACTGGGTATAAGAAAGTAAAAGGTAGAAAATTACATGGCATGCCCGCTGCCTTCACATAGGAATGGAAAGCCTGGTGAGGACACATAATACCTCATTCTAAACAAATTCTGTTCTCAGTTTGTAGGGATTTTCTCACAGGGTAGAGAGCTGAATACAAGATGTTAGGCCCATCTTGGGAATAGCAAAGAGACTGTATCCCTCAAGAGTGGGAGGTAGATTCATAAGGCAATTAAAAAAAGCAAGATGCAATCGTTTTTGTGTAAACTGCAAAGGTCGGAGCAGCAGGGCTCCAAGTAAATGGCCCATCTGAACAGCTAGAACCTTTTGTAAGGGTTAACCCAATACTGGCGCTGGGAAGCTTCTAAGATATAATTTATCTAGACCCTCAAATGTCCTGCAAAAGAAGCAGTGGGAACCTCTGTGAGAAATAACAGATCTTGGGTTTAAATTGAAATAGCTGAGTAACAGATTATAAACTGATTCAGGTAGAGGAAAGGCAAACATTCAGGATATGATTGCTTTTTGGAGGACCCACCCTACAAAGTAGTAAGTTGTCAAATTTTCATTTTAAGAATTAGCAATCTGCAAAAGTAGATAAAACTCTGGTAGGCCGTGGAATTCCTAGAGTCCCTAGAAGTCCCAAGATAAACCTGGAAGAATAATCTGAGAACTGTGACAGAGACAACTGCCTTCTTTAAGTACATTTCCGTAGTGGATATGCTAAACTGGAATGCGACTTCTGAGTTTATAGTTGCATCATAAGAAAAGGACCTACAAGGAGACTTGGTTGGCCCTATAACAACATCTGCACAACACAGGGGCTATTAAAAAAAGAAAATCAGCACTTTGGTATGTTTAAGAAAGATTGAAAAATAGATTACCCGGCAAGGGATGATAATACGGCTTTGCTGCTGGGACACATTTTGGAGACACAGCTCTTTTAGATGAAGTCAAATGTCATTGCTAGAGATAGTTGAGACTGGGGAGGGCTAGGAGGGGTCATAAATAACTTTATTCTGAATGCATATCAATAGCATAGTGATGTTCAAAGTCCAGTGAAGCCTTACAAATGGTTTCTGAAAATATTACCAGGTCAGCCACAGTTTTACTTACTCTCTCCTGTCTTCCCTGACAGTGGGAATGATACATTTAGACAGAAGACAGGATGGAATTTGAGGGGGCTCCGGAAAGATCTTCACAACATTTAGAGATGGCTGAAATGTCACGATCATAAAACCATTCTCGGAATGGGAAATGTTTGTGCCAAGCATGTCACATATTTCCTGTGCTGTAATGGGTACTTGATATAGAAATCCTGCTGAATATTCTCAGTAAGCTCATGTGTGGGTAGTATTATCCTTTATTTTAGAAATGAGAAAACTGAACTCAGAGCAGTAAAGCCACTTGTCCAAGGCCATATGCCGAGTCAGTGATGTGGTGTTGAGAATTTGAATGTATTCAAATTTGTCTTGAAAGTATGGAGATTGAAACTTGAATGTGCTAGAATTTGAATACCTGCTCTACCATTTACTAGGTATTTGACCTTGGTGATATTACCTCATGTTTCTGTGCTAGTTTCTTTATCTGTAAAATGAAGATAATAATAGAAGTCTGTATAGAGGTGATGTGGGGATTTAATTAGTTTATATGATAGATGCCTCAAACAATGCCTGGCAGATCATTAACACTGTGTAAAAATTAACTACATTTTATGATTGCTTTACCCTATTATGTTAGACTAACCATTGTATGGTCCCAAACAGGAAACATCAAGTAAGAAAAAATATTATTAGGTTAAAGGCACTACCTTGCAAATGAATTTACTGAATTATTTTTACCAGTCATCTTCCCACCCTCCCATGTGGCAGTGGGATAACAGGAGAGATTGAGAAAGTAGAAAAGGCATGGGAGATGCACAATAACTGAGGGAGATTTTTAAATTCTCTACATTACCATAGATCAGAAACCACATATTCTGAGACCAGATATAGATAAAGATAGATATAGGATCATCCTTCATCAAAGCAGAATGTCATCTTCAACATGGTCCAGGTCAACATTCTCTCATTAAAAACTATATATATATATATATATATATGTATATATGTATATATGTATATATATATATTCTATTTTCTTTAAGATTAAGCAATACATGAGTTGATTCCAGAACCAGCTCAGCCCATGTCATTGTACCTTTTTTCTTTTAGTCATGGTCTCATTCCATCCCCTAGGCTGGAGTGCAGTGGCACAATCCTGGCTCACCGCAGCCTCAACTTCCTGGGCTCAGGTGATACTTCTGCCTCAGCTTTCCAAGTAGCTGGGACTACAGGTGTGTGCCACCACATTCAGCTAATTTTTAATTTTTTTGTTGAGATGAGGTCTCACTCTGTTTCCCAGGCTAGTCTCCAACTCCTAGTCTCAAACAATCCACCCCTCTCGGTCTCCCTAAGTGCTGGGATTACAGATGTGAGCCACCACTCCTGGCCTCATTGTAACTTTTGACTTTGTTTTCTGATCTATAAGCCAGGGGATTCATCAGGTGACACCATGCTAGATGCTCTTCTGTGAACCATGTTTATCATCATCATTATGATTTCTGTTTTCATGGTTTCTGTTTTCATCATTATCATTTATTTTATCAAGTGCTTGCATGTTTCAACATATTACATCTCATTTAACCTTTGTAGTAACACTCTGAAGTTGTAATTTTTCTCCCCATTTTCCCAATGAGGACATTGTGGGCCAGAGCTGAAAGAATTTGCCCCAAGATATACAATAGTTGATGGCATCAGCTACTATATATAATGTTCTTTCATTGATCTGCCTTGCTTTCATCTACCAGTCAAAGGCACTGTCTAGTTGATAGCAGCTCGTGGGCATTCCCAAAGCCATGGTTGAATACTGTTCCTTGGCCTTTGTGGTCTTGGGTCAGGTCAGTCATTGAAAATCTTTAACCATTCCGTCCCACAGGCTCTGCCCTCAATCCCGATTCTGTGTATGCCTAAATGAGAAAGGCATCCATCTTCCATGTTCCAGGAGATCTTATAAATGGTGCCACTGGAAGGAGTCTTCTTAAATCTTCTTAACAGTGTGCATTTTGCTTTCTCTCCTTTACTGGTCAGCATCATGAATATCTTCTACTCTTCCAGTACTTTCTGACTGAAACTTCATATTCTCTTAAAATAGTAACAACTTCACAATGCCTTGGTAGGACACCTTAGCTTAGCATGTTTATTTTCAACTTAGTTCAAATGCTGTGGACACTAGGACTAGTAGTTCTACAACAAACTACCTTCTAATTCTGGGCCAGAGCCAAAAATCAAGATCTTACTTTTCTTGGGAATGGAATCACTAAAGTCACACTAGTAATAGCACTTTTAAAGGCAACTCAGGGACATAGGGTACAGGTAACATGAATTGTGACAGACCAGTGTTGAAATCTCTGTGTCTGTCTGTCTCTGTTTCTTTCTCTCTTTTAAGACACCCACACACACAGACACACACACACACACACACACACACACACACACACACACACACACACACACACGTATAAAGAAAGGTATATCAAACATAGTTGAGTAAAGGTGGAGAGAAGAGCAGCTGATCTAGGGGAAAATGTCCAAGGTAGATTTCTTCTTCTCTGGTAATGGAAAATGAGCCCAGATATGTCTTAAGATTGCCTCCTATCAGAAGATAATCTAGGGTTGGGACTTCTATCTAAAAATGGAATGGTGAACGTATTGGCCAGTAAATGCATGGAAAACAAAATATTTTGTTTCCCAGTAATAAAATAAATTAAAATAGCAATGTGATGCTATATAATATCATCAAAATGCCTTTTAAAAAAATTTAATGGCAGCATCTAGTTTTGGCAACCGTGCAGAGAAAATGACACTCATGTAGTGTTGATGAAAATCTATCTTGAATAAACCTTTTATGAAATATGACTTTCATTCTTTCATTAAACAAATATTGTTTATTGAGCACTTATTCTTTGACAATGTTCTAGAATCTGTGAATACAGCAGTGAATAAAACTAAGTCCCTGCCATCTTAAAAACTGACATTCTAATTGAAAAAGAAGGTAATATATAAATAAACATGCAAACATATAGTGTATCAGATGGTGATATTTTCTGTTATAGGGAAAAATAGAGCATGGTTAGGGAGGTAAGATGTGTGGGACAGATGGTATGGTGAGAGAGGGCTTGCTGTTTTATGTAGGTGGGTAAGGGAAGCCTCAATGAGATGCTGACATTGAAGAGAGATCTGTAGGAAGTCAGCAGTAGAGCCAGGTGGATATCTGGGGGAAGAACATTCCAGGTGGAGGCAAAAAGAATATAGTTCTTGAGGTGGAATTGTGCTTGGTATAAGTGTGACCAGAGTGGGGTAAACAAAGGGAAGTAGGGGGAGAAGGAGGAGATGCATTATTGACAAAGTAGGAGTTAGATGTCTATCTCAATATCTGTCATCTCGACCTCTATCTTGATCTCTGTTTTTAAAGAGGAGTTGCAAATGCTTCCATTTAAAAAAAATTCTCATTCTAAGAAGTCAGTTAATTAGAAGTGCACAAGTTTTTAAAGAAGGAACTTTATCAGAATGTTTAGAGAAATGAGAAAATCGAAACAAACAAAGCATATGATGAAATACTCTACAGTCCTTAAGAATATTAGGGAAGCACATTTATTTGTTAGAAGATGGAATTAAGAGTGTATCATCTATAAAACGGGGCTAACAACAGCACTTTCCTTATACTTTTGCTGTCAGAATGAATATCACATATATAAAGCACTTAGCAACGTGTCTCACATACAGTAAGTACTCAATAAAGAACAGTTATGACATTTATTGACATGAACAGTTTTTTGATGATCTAGCAATTTTAAAAAGCATAATGTACAAAACATCACATATAACTTTTTTTTTTTTTTTGAGTTGGAGTCTCACTCTGTTGCCCAGACTGGAATGCAGTGGCCGCTCCCAGCCACCGCAGCCTCGACCTGCTGGGCTCCGGCGATCCTTCCGCCTCAGCCTTCCGAGTAGTCGGAATTACAGGTGCACGCTACCACACCCGGCTAATTTTTTGATTTATTGTAGAGATGAGGTCTCACCTGCCCAGACCGGTCTCGAACCCGCAGGCTCAGGCAATCCACTCACCTCAGCCTCCCAAAGGCGTGGGATTACAGGCTGAGCCACCAAGCCCCGGCACATATAACATTTTTAAAGAGATAGGGTCTCTTTCTGTTGTTCAGGCTGGAATACAATGGTGTGATTATAACTCACTTGTAGCCTCCAACTCCTGGACTCAAGGAATACTCCTGCATCAGCCTCCTGAGTAGCTAGAACTGCAGTCATGCACCACCATGCAAAACTAATTTAAAAAATAAAAATTTACAGAGACAAGATATTGCTGTGTTGGCTGGGCTGTTCTCAAACTCCTGATGTCAAGCAATCTTCCAGTCTTCCAGAGGACTAGGATTGTAGGCGTGAGCCACATGCCCAGCAGCATGACTGTTTTATAAGAATTGCCCTAATATTTGAATGGTTATCTTTGAGTGATGAGTTATGAGTTAATTTCATCTTTTCTTTTATACTTACCTGTATTTCCTAATATTTCTTTAATGAATGTGTATTACTTGAGTAATCAACATTTTAATTAATAGGATGTGGGGGATCAGTGAGTAATTTGTGGTAGGAACAGGAACCAAAGCAGAGAAGCATACTTTAATTCAGTCTTTTAAATTTCTAAGCCACTCATCCATCCTAAATCAAATTTAAATGGACTTAGCTTTTTTCACTTTTTACTTGACCTTGGCCTGAGCAATAATACTCATAAAAACTGAAGGTTTGCTAAGTGATTTACACTTTCTAATACACATTAAAATAGCTATCAGACCCTTAAAAGGAAAACTGCACCACCTATGTGTCTCTTGGAATCATTTCATATATTGGTAGTACGTCATGTATCACAAATTGGAAACCCTGAATTTGTGACTCCATCTTGGTGGCAGAGGACTTTCACTTTGACGCTGTATTCATTTTTACTTTTGGGTAAATCACATTCTTCTTTGGACCTCAGTTACCTTACCTGTAAATTGAAGGCTGGGAGTTATTAGAGGTCTTATGGGAGCTGCCGAAGCCCATCACAGGAGTAGGGCAAGTATGAGCAGGAGAGTCTGGATCTGAGACTAGTCCCAGATTGCCACATGCATCAGAGAAGCTCTGCTTTATTTGCATTGCTTTACATATTTTTGTGTAAGATTCGAATAAAGGGTTCCAAAGCTTTAAAACAGGACTTGAAATCATTGGTTTAAACTTTAAATGGTCTCTAAAGTGGACTTATGGGCGACAGATTTTTGTCCTAGAATAAGTCATTGTACTGAGTTCTTTATGAGACCAAATATGACTAAGACACATTCCCGAGGGCTTAGTGGGAAAAGAAGGCACGAGTAAGACTGCGCCTTAGTCACCTTTGTAATCACAATGCCTAGCATATAATTGCATCAACAGAGAAAATAAATCGAAGAAAGTATGTGCTATATTTAAGGCAACCCCTTAGAGAAATGAAATGTTTGCACAGGAAACTTCTAGAGAAAGTGTGTTAGTTCAAGTAGCCTAGGAAAGGCTTTGGGCAGGTGGCGGCGTCGGAGATGATCCTGGAAGGATCTGCACTCCTGGAAGTAGAGAAATGGGGCATTCCAGGTAACGGAAATAGTAGATATAAAGAGAGTCTTTTATGACAGTACCATGGACTGTTACAGCCAATCTAGAAGGGATCCTAGCTGCCATCATATCCAACTCCCATCTTTTTGCAGATAAGGAAACCAACACTCTGACAAGGGTGATTGTCTTGCAAAGGCTATAATTTTTAAAAGTAGGGACACTAACCTGAAGACTCCAGACTCCGTACTCCAAGGCAGCAATCATTCTTTTTTTTTTTTTTTTTTTTTTGAGTCGGAGTCTCACTTCTGTCGCCCAGACTGGAGTGCAGTGGCACACTCATGGCCACCCCAGTATTGACCTTCTGGGCTCTGGCGATCCTTCTGCCTCAGCCTTCCAAGTAGCCAGAACTACAGGCGTGCACTACCACGCCCTGCTAATTTTCAAAAATTTATTGTGGTGACGAAGTTTCACCAAGTTGCCCAGGTCTGGTCTCAAACCTGCGGGCTCAGGCAATCCACTCGCCTTGGCCTCCCAAAGTACTGAGATTACAGGCTGAGCCACTGAGCTGACCAGCAATCATTCTTCTAGATGAACATTTGCATGGCATTTTCCATGATGCACTAGTTCTTTGGAAGCTCTGAGAACAATGTGTTATATGGTCAAATAAATTTGAGAGATGCTTCATGATCTACTCCCTTTTGTAAATCATAATGTATATAAGCACATTCAAGATTTTGACAAGACCTGTAATAGAGGGTGCTTTAAAAAATCATTATTTCAAACTTTCTCAAAATGATTTAGCCTTAGAATTTCAGTGTTCTGTATTTTTTCATATAATTTTGATCCCTATCCTCTATGACATCCTTTAGGATACTGTACACCAGATGAATCTAAACTCCATAGAAAATTTAGAATATTATTTTTATGGAAAAAATTTATGTAAGTAATTATTATGATACATATTATTTCAGAAATGATGGTCCTACTAAGAAAATAATCAAAGACTAGTCATAAGTTTTGCAAGTTTAATATAAATTTTACCTCTTCCTCTCTCCCTCCCTTCTTCTCTTTCTCTCTCTCTTCCTTCCTTCCCTTCTTCCTTTTGCCTGTATCACCATACTTTACTACTTTTTCTTTTCCTTCTTTCCTTCCTCTATCCCTCTTTTAGTTTATTCCTGCTTTCTTCTTATATTAGTTCCCCTCCAAAAAACTTTTTTTTTTTTTTTTTTTAGGAACTACTATGTTCCAGATTCTGGACAATCTCTGATGAACAGGATATTTTTCCCACCTGAAGCTACTGATAAGGAGACAGATGTGCAACTTAAGAAAATACAGAGTAGTTGATGCTGAGGTTGGAATATACACAGTCATGTTGGGCCACAGAGAAGAGATCTATGTGAGCCATAAAAGGCTGAGTAGCCTGGTGGAGAGATGGAGAAGGCCATTTAAAACAGAGTAGGTGAAGAGGTACAGTGTAACTAGAGAACAAGCTAGAAGTGAGGCTAGAAAAATAATCTAGAGGTGGAGCCTATAGGGCCTCAGAACTTCTAGGATTAAGTAATTTTTATTTAGAAAACTGCTAACAGCTTTTAAGAAAAAGATTGATTTAATCTGATCTGGGATTTAAGAAAAACAAGGAACTGAGTGGGAAGAGGGGAGAGTAGAAGCCTGGGAGTCCTTTTGTAGGTAATAGTTTAGTTGGCAAACAGGTAGAAGATGTCCTTCTAGACTAAGGTAGTAGTGGGAGAGCAGATGGACTAGAGAAATACTGACAGTGGGTCAAGGGAGAGGGAGGGGTTAAGGATAACTTCCTCCAAGATTGTTCCAGATCTAGCAAGGCCTGCTTTCTCTAAATAGGGCTTCCAGAAACAGCAGGGTCTCAATTATCTCACCGTGGGTTGTGAAATTCTAAAAAAAAAGTTCTCAAAACAAAATTAAGTTTAATTTGCTTTAATTGAAAAATAAACACATGCCACATACAGCACTCTCAAGAGGAGGAGAAAGGGTTAGAAAATGAAATGAACAGTTAGATGTAGAAGGCCTTCAATTACTGGGTATCCTGAAATGAGAATTGGTATTGATTGAGAAAAAAAAATTCAGAATTAAATTCAGGAAGAGAAAATGTGAGCCTTCTGTTTAAGCACTGGTTTCTTAATGTCTTGTGATATTATTACTTTTATTATTATTATTAGCAGTATAAGTTGTGCAATAAAGAAAAGATCTCTGAACTTGGAGTCAGAAAATTTGAGTTTGGCTCTCTTTCAATCACTTGAGTTATCTGATCTTTGGTAAGCTGTTTTATTTTTTAGCCTCAGGCTCCTCATTTGTAAAATGGGGTAATAATCCATACATCCCTGGGTTCTTATGAGGAATGGGTGACTGATATATATGGAAGTTTTAAAGTGCTGTTAAGAGATGATGGAGACAAACAAAGAGGGGAAGCAAGAAAAGATGAAGGAAGGTTAGAAGCAGGCAATGGGAAGGAAGTAAGAAGAGTCGCAGTGCAATGAGTCCAATTACCTCAATATTTATTGAGAACCTTCTCTGTTCAGGACTTGTGCTAGATGCTGGATATATAAAATGACAAGAAACAACTGAGGCCTGCCTCAATGGCACTCATATTCTAGAAATAAATATTCTCAATCTTTAGGCCATAGAATGGAGTCAAATAGGAGATTTAGGCTAAGGGAGGTATTTAGAAAGTGTTGAGATGTGCCTTAAGAGCTCTTCTCTCTGTTGGGCATTTTTTTCTTTACCTAATCACTCAGCCTTCCCCATTCACATACAGTCACTTTGACCTTGGCTTATGCTCCTTTTGTTTCATAAAGAATGATCTAGCAGCCTCATTTGTATGGAGGTAACGGTGATTTAGAAATATAAGCTTTAGTGGCATCATAGAATCATAGTTGTAGAATTTTAGAAACTATCAAATCTTAGAATCAGAAAATTTAAGAAAAATAAAAATTCAGAGTCAGATTCTCACAGACTCATAGAATGTAATATTCATGAAATATAAAAGTCAAATCTTAAAAATCATAGAATCATGAAATTAGAGTCTTTCAGATATTGGCATTTGGTTATCTGTCTCGCCTTCCTTCTCAATTCAAGGAAAAAACTAATATAGCATTTAAAATGTAAATATCCTTGATAATAAATATACAGAAAAAAGTCCTTAAAGGGAATATAACATGTAATAACACTAATGGTAAACATACTGATCAAGGGGTATTGAAGGTGAAGATAGGAGTGTCTGAACATTATAAAAATTCTTGGTGGAGTGATTGCTGATTTTACCAACATCTTATTTTGAGTAATAGAAAGTTTGAAGCAAAGTGGGATTAATGACTTTAGTCACTGGCCTTCCCTGCTATAGTTATTCATGTTGGCCAAACTTACTATGTTGTCATATGAGAAAAGAGTCCTCTAAATATTGATTTTTTTTCTTAGGACTGTAAGCTTCAGGAATGTAAGAGTGATACATGGCTCTATATGATTTATATGGGGTCTCTAGAGAAGTACTTTGCATAGTTGGGTGCTTTAAGTGTCCAGTCTTATCTTTTTCCTCAGATCTTTCTCTTGTATATACATGAAGAACTATTGTTGATCTGCAGTGTTATTTATGTTTCCTCTGAAGCACTGGCTTGTATTCGTCAAGACTTTTTTTTTTTTTAACCTGGCATCCATTTTGTGTGTGGTGGTGTTTCCTTCACTTTCCATATTCTTTCACAGGACCTCAGATCCAATGGCATATCTTGACAGGTACAGGATGAGCCTGACTTAAAGAAGCATGTAGAGTGAGTAGAAATCTTATTTTTATACTATGGAAGCTCTGCGTATGCAGTAGCATGATCACAGCTCACTGCAGCCTCAACCTCCCTGGCTCAGGTGATCCATCTCAGTCTCTTGAGTAATTAGGACTTATAGGCATGTGCTACCATGCCCAGTTAATTTTTTTATTTTTTGTAGAGATGAGATCTGTGCCTAGATTTGTCTTAAACTTGTGGGCTCAAGCAATCCTCCCGCTTTGGCCTCCCAAAGTGCTGAGATTACAGGCATGAGCCACCATGCCTGACTGAGTTTGAATGTTTTTCACATGAGTATGTAATTGAGTTTGAATGTACTCATGGATTCCTAAGGGCATTCATATATGGATAATCTTGCATGGGAATGAATGCTATTATGAATAGGTAAGACATGTAAATATATATGTGGTTCTTGGCACATATTTTTTTAGCATCTACTATCTTTCTGACTATGAAGTAGGTACTTTTCATAGAGGTTAACATGTTCAATTTCATAACTATGAAGTAGGTATAGTTTTTAATTAGAAGATGTGTCAACTAAAGTTCTTAGAATTGAAGTGGTGAGTGCTGGTATTTGAAGTGGAATTTACATATTTGAGTGTTCTAGTGTGTAAGAGCAGGGGTATGTGTGTGCATGCTCATGAACATGGTACACATGCAATCCTTTTTTCATATGTGCTTTTTAATACATGTGGCCATAGATTTCTACATATTATATGAATATGCACATCATAAATATGTATGCACCAGCCGAAACCCTAATTGTCCAACAAAACAGATTCTGTGGCTCATCTTGGGGACAAGGGAAGTGTGAACCATAGAGCTATAGGGGAAAAGCATCCGAGAGACAGAGGATGGCAGCTTTGTGTTAAATCATCCACATAACTGACATGACTATGTGGTTTTCGGGATTTCATACCACAAGTTATTAACTCCCAAGAGCTGTTTTTTCAAAGTGCCGTTATCCAGGTCCTGCCTAGACCCACTGAATCAGATTTTCACGAGCAGGGCTCTGACTTGAGTGCATTGTTAAAATTTCCCCAGCATCCCTGAAGTGCATCTCCAATTAAGAACTTCTGCTCTGGCAGCCTTCATCCAGAGTAGCAGTTCCCAAATGCTGGTGTGTGTTCCCGCCACACATTGGACATTGATTGACAGGCAGGGTCCCAGCTTCCAAGCACCTTGTAGCCTTATTCACTAAGTCTGTGGTCAGGACCAAAATTGTTTAAAAAGCACTCAGGTATACCCATTTCAAGTGATCCTGAGATTGCAGTTTGTGGATTGTTCATCTAGATATTAAAGTAGATTTTAAAGATGGAAGAAGAGCGAGCACAAGGAAGCAAATGCCAGAGGGTGTTCATGACACTGAAGTCTAAGGAGGAGAAAGAGGTGGAGAACTGGGAGTAGAGGAATGAAGAGGAAGAGGAAAGTAATGTTCTCAAAGTCACACAAGAACAGAGCAGGGATCTGGATCCAGACTTTCCTGTCTGTGTGTTTTCCCTTCTCCTGTGCTTTTCCTTCACAGATTTCTAGGTTGGGGGCTTTTCTTTGCTACGACCCAAACCCACATAAATCTCAAGCAGTCTGACACCCAGCCAAGCACATAAACATTCCGCATTCACTGCACTGATGCTTGGAGGGGCTGAAATAGAACTTAGAAATTCTCCTTCACTTTTAATTAAAAAAAGATTTAGGCCAACCCTGGGTTCTCAGTTCTATTTAACTGAGACTGCTTTTAACCGTTGCTGTATTTTTATTGTTGCAAATGTGACGCACCGATCCATCTTCCTTGTAATGCTTCTCGGCTTCAGCTCCATCTGCTGAAGAGAAAACATTTGCAGAAATCTCGGCTTTTCTCCAAGAGCTGAAACTTCAGTTGTAGCAAGGAATGTGGTACAGGAAACAGGGCTGGCCATCGGTGAAGTCGGGAGATTGGTAAAATCTGTTTCCAATATGTTTTTGATTATCGTTTATTCAAACTAACAGTTGTCTCATATATCCAGCTAGTGCCATTGTGTTCCTCTGTGTGTGTCTAGGAGTGTGAGCCCCACCTCCACATTTAGGTTTTTCTGCTTTCCTTTACAATGGAACCATCAATTCTGTTCTCATTTTTGCCTGCCACCCTATTCTTATAGCAAACTTTTACTTTGGGGGTTTTCTAATAAACTATCATTAATTCTTAATAACAAGGACTATGCTTCAGTCTGAAAAGGGCATTGGAAGATATGGGTTCAAATTTTTTCTTTGCCATGTTTCAACCTGGCAAACATTTCAAACTCTCTGAGCCTGGATTTCCTACAAAAGCCCCAAGAGGTTATGAGGACCAAATGGTTTAATTGAAGCACGAATGCTTTGCATGTTGTGAAATGCTACACCTACACCTCACATATGCAGCCAAGCCATTCATTTATCAGGTCATTTCATTTGTTGTCTTATTTATTTATTTGTTAATGGGTAATTTGCTGGATGAATACAATGCACCAGACAGTGCTCCACTGTGTGTGATATCAAGATGAAAAAGACAAAGTCAAAATCCTCCAAAAGCCAACACATATGACAGCATAATAAGCATGGACATAGAGTCATAAACAGGCTGTTGTTTTCTCTTCCTATTGAGATCAAAGGATTCTTCAAAGAGGGGATGGCCTAGAACTGAACATTAAAGTATAGGGTGTTTCCAAATCTAGAATACTGACAAAACAAAATGTTAGTGAGGATGCAGAACAACAGTAATTCTCATTGATTGCTAGTGGGAATGCAAAATGGTACAGCTACAGCAACAAAGCTAAACATACTCTTACCATAGGATCCATCTATCAGGTTCCTTGATATTGACCTGTCCACACAAACACCAGCACACGGATATTTATAGCAGCTCTATTTCTAATTTCCCCAATGCAGAAACAATCAAAATGTCCTTCAACAGGTGAATGTACAAATAAGTTGAGATGTTCAGACAATGGGATATCATTAAGAGCTAAAAATAAATGAACTATTAAGCCGTGAGAAGACACAGAGGAAACTTAAACACATATCACTAAGTGAGAGAAGTCAGTCTGAAAAAAGACTAGGTGCTGTGTGATGTGTGATTCAAACTATGTGGAAAAAGACCAAGTTATGGAGACAGAAATATGATCAGTGGGGGCAGTGGGGAGGGGGAGATAAATACCCAGAGCCCAGAGGAATTTTAGAGCAGTAAAGCTATTCTGCATATTATAATGGTAGATACATGTCATTATGCCTTTGTTCAAAATCATAGAATGTACAACACCAGGAGTGACCCCTAATGTAAACTATGGACTTTGGGTGATAATGTTGTGTCAGTGTAGGATCATCGGTTGTAACAAATGTACCACTCTGCTAGGGGTGTAGATAATTGGGGGGGCTATGCATGTGATGGGATAGGGGTATATGAGATATCTCCTTCCTTCAGTTTTTCTGTGAACCTAAAATTCTTCTTTAAAGAAATCTTAAAAATTAAGTGTTTATAAGGTTTGGCATGGAGGTATGGTTGGGGGAGCTTTATAGGAATAAGAAGCAGCTTGGGAAAATGTGGCTGAGATGGAAAATAGATTGGGGGTTGCAGAAAATATCTGCTGAGAAAGGTGTGAAGAGTGAGATGTAGGGAATGATGGGGTTAGTGACATCAGATACTAGTTCACATCTAGAAGTGGGAGGGTTGACCAAGATATACTTAAGGAAGTAGCCCAATAATAATAATGATAGCTGCCTTCTGTTGAACACCATATTCTGGACATGGTGTTAATGGTTTACATTCATCATTTCACAAAGAAAGTAAGGTATAAAGTAAGGTACAAAGAAAGTAAGGTCCTGTGAAAGAGTTACAATTAAACTGATGTGGAACTGAGGTTAAAAGAGTTGACATGACTTGCCCACAGATGGTGGGCCCCATGGATTGAGCCAAAGCCAAGTCTGTTTGCTTATAGTCTCTACTCTTAATCTTCTCACTGTCCACATTAGTGGTTTAGAAATATCTGGATATCTGTGGGAAAGGGCTACAAAGAGGGAGAGGCTGAGTAAGTAGCAGATTGTGTTACTCTAGGGTAAGAAAATCCTTAGAATTGTCAAAAAAGTCATTCTGTTGGTGAAATTCCAGGAATAATTTCAAACCTTTTCGGGTAATAGTTTGGGGCAAGTGGGAGAGCTTCCAAGAATTAAGTCTATGTGTGCAACTTTCTGCTACACCTGAGGGAATGGGAGTCTGAGGGAGTTAGGCCTTCTGGCTTCTGTTAATTAACAGCCTTCACATCGAGTCTAGTGAAGTCTGTGGAGATATCTAACATTTCTGGATAATGTCATGGAATCCACCAGAGACAGAACCCCAAAGTGAGAAGGCCATTAAAAAACCCATAACCTTAATTTTTTCTATAATTATATGTTTATAACATTTTAAGTTTCTTGAAGGAAGAGCCATAGAATTACAAGCTCTGTGGTCTGAAATGTCTTTGAGTTTTTATTCTCTTTCTCACTTTGTGAATACCAAGGCCCGCAGTTCTCAATTTTCCATCTTTCTATTGCTGCAATCTCTGCTTGTTGGGCTTTTTCCCCCCCACATGTATATGCCTCTCTATGGTTGATGGATCTTAACTGCTGGCCTAAAATTTGGTGTCAAAATGTGAAGAGCAATCTGTTATTTTTAGATTAAGCACTCCCTATTTTATGTTGGTGGTTAAAATGCACTTTCTCTTTAAAAATGCTGGTAATGGTACTTGTAATTTCTGCTTTGTTAAATGCCCTTTCCTAGAACAGAAAAAAATGCTGATAACTTCACATTGGTTTAAAGAATTGGTTTTACAAATTTGACTTGGCCACGGTGTCCAAATGGCTGATATTGAGGCTATATGTGACACAGAATAAGTCTGTTTCTCATTCCACATTGGACTCCATAATAATATTTCTTATGTATTTATATTTAATTATCTTCTATAATTTTACCCTTGGCAATGTCTTACCCCTGGTAGGTCATCATTAAATGTGTGATAAGTGAATGTCCAGGCAATCAAAAATGTATTGAGTACCTTTTCTATGTTTAGGCCTATTTAGGTTTAGGTTCAGGGTGAGGGTAAAACATGTGCCATCTAAATAAATTTCAGTCTGATAATGATGCATATAGGTGAGGTTTTATAGTTGAGTTAAGCTTCATTGTTAAGAATTCAAGTTCTAGAACCAGCCTGCCCAGGTGTGAGCTCAAGCTTCACCTCTAACTCACTGTATAACCTCAAGCAGTTTACTTAACACCCTAGTGCCTCACTTATCCTGTCTGTAAAGTAGGTGTGATAAAACCTCATAGAGTTGTGAAGATTGCATGAGTTTAAAGATTTCAGAACAGCCCTTAACACACAGTAAGTCTCAGTAGATGTTAATTTTCATCACCAAGGCTGACACATCAGAAGTGGTGGAGTAGAGAGTCCTGGTTGACTTGGATCAGAAGACTCGGGTCCAAATTTCTGCTCTGTCACTTATTAGTTGAGTAAACTTGGAACAGTCACTTAACTTCTTTGTGTAATACCAAATTCAGAAGGAACAGCTGGTAAGACTTTAGAGAAAGCTAATGTGCATAGATAGGATTGAGAAGTTGAAAACGCTTCCATAAAGAGGAACTTTAAAGGATGAATAGGATATTGCTATGAGGAAGGCAATAATATGGGTAGCCAAAGAGGTGAAGTCACCTATAGAAAAGATTTGGAGCCATTCACTTTCCTCTTTCTGGAATGTTCTTTGATGAATTTGTAAAATCATTCATTTCTTTTGGGATGTGTAATATTAAAACCATTATAGCTAATAGGGCATGCTTTTCCATAGAGACACCCATAAATAGAATTTCTATTCTCCCCAGAAATTCACTACCATGATGAAGACCATCTTGTCCTAAGAGAGCTAATGAAAAGAAACTAAAGTTTAAAATGGAATTAAGAGAACTTATTACATAGCTAGAATGATATTTTTCAGGGTCTGGAATTGTTATCAAGTATGCTTAAGATGGGATCAATCTGGAAAGGGTTTCTGCACGATGCGAGCAGAATCAGATGTGTGTGTGAATATTCAATGAGACAGGGATTGTGGGTGCTTCCGGCTCTCTGGATTTTGCTTGTTGCCAGAGATTAGGCTGCCATCTGGATACTACCTGCATTCAAGATGCTGCGTGAATTCTTGCTGATTTTCAGAAGTTTGTCAACAATGCCTTTTATTTATTTTCATGCTGAGAAGAATTAAGTGCTGAAACATTAAAGTTATGAGAGGGAGCTGATCCTGCCAGGAGGGAAGCAGGAAGTCTAAGATTTTGTATTTTTTTATGTGCTTAGGAGATCTTGGTAAGCCACTGCAGGGGCTAAATTATAAAGATATCAGACATTAACAGAGGGTAGTGAATGGATAATCTGATTGAGTACTCCTTTTAGTGAAATAAACGTATTTGCATGTTTGGATTGTGTCTGTGGCATTTGAGGTTGAATGTGTGGTCTCAGAAACTGGGAAGTGGAGGCAGATTTATAACCTAAGCACTTGGTATCAGGTAAGCATTTTAGCTAGAGCATCTTGGAAATCCATTCGTCCACTGGCACGTTCATGTATTTGTGCAATGAGCTTGTCTGGAAAGGCTCCTCTTTGAAATAGATGCTGTCGTTAAAATGAGAAAGTAGATATGTTTCTGCTCTGGAAGAGTTTAATCAGTTGATAAATATATTGTTCACCTACTGTGTGTTAAGTGCTAGTAACATAAAAGTGAGCAAGCAGTATGACCTTAACTTTTGAAAAGCTTATAGTTCATGAGAAAGATTAATATTAAGCAAATGGAATATAATACAAGCGTGCTAGGATATGTATACATTTCCATATATTTATATGTATTTTGCCAAATAATAATAATGTATATTTATTGGGCATTTACCACTGCACTAAAACATTTTATGTGTGCTGTCTCAAATAATTTTCCCTGCCACCCTCTAAAGTAGGTGGCATACAGTCATTATCCAAATTTTACCAATCAGGAAACAGATTAAAGGTTGTTAAACAGGTTTACTGAAGGAAACAAACAAACAAAAAATAATCACAGAGTTGGTAATACACTGAGGTCTTCTGACTCCAGTATCTTCCCCTTAGCTTCGTTCCATCTGCACCAGCTCCTCAACATTCTGTACAGGCTCTGTAGGAAAGAGCAACTAACATGGTCACGACTGAGGAAGGGAGGCAATTGAGGCAGAGAAAGGAAAAATGTGTAAACTGGGTCTAGTAAGAGTTCATTAGGAGGACAGTTGGGGAAGAGCATTTCAGGCTATGGGAACAACATGTGCAAACACATGGTTCTGAACAATCACGGACTGTGGAGAAATAATAATTAGCTCTGAATAGGCGGGTTGGGGTCAGCCAGGGAGTTGAGGTGGAAGAGGGACATTCTAATTCCTCTGCATAGCACAGCCTCAGGCAGATTTCAATATCTGCCAAGTATCTCTTACTTCTCAGGGGCTGAGTGAGGGAGGAATGATTCACTGACCTGATTAGGAAACACCCTACAGAGATAGAGATAAAGAATGAGGAAAAGCAAGTATTAAATGTAGAAAGATGGGCTTCCAGATTTAAGGACTCCTTTGGGGAGCAGAGGTGGCTTCCAAACAGGGTTGCGGTGTCGTGTAGGAGGAGTAAACATGTAGAAGATGCCAAATCCGTACAATTAAGTATAAACGCAATGAAAATAGTAAATTCAATTGGTGAGTAGGGGAGAAGTGCTGCATGATGCCAGGTGGGAATGGAGCAGTTGTTAAGTTCAAGGTTTATGACTTGGAGAACGTGACCCATATTGCCAGCTTTTTCTTACTGATGTGTTTTTAATCGGATGTTCTTCTAAAATTCACCCTTCACTGACTGCGTATCTCATTCCCCAGAGGCAGTGTAGGGCAATCTGTTTGCATCTGCACTTTATACAGTTGTGGGTCCTTCTCCCTTCACACATAATGGGTCACATTTTGGACACAGCATAGCAGCCAAAGTACCATTGTGCTGAATGACCTGGAGAAAACTTGACTTGACACTGTGTTCTAATAATAACGGAAGCATTTAGTGCAAGCTTCTTAAGTTCTAGGCTCTCCTCTAGCAGTTTTACATGTGTTACTTGATTTGATCCGGACATCAGCTCAATGTATTATATTAATCTACATTTTATAGATATGTAAACTGAGGCAAAGGGAAACAAAGCAAATTGCCAAGGTTGAATAGTTAATTAATAGTACACCTAGGATTTGGACTGGGGGATGTCTCAGTTCAGAACCTGTGCTGAACCTCTCTAGTATATTCCTTGCTTGATGATGTGAATGGATTTTCCAGCACAAATGTAGGTGGGGGCAGTTTGAAGCAGTGTTATAGTGGTAGTTTAATCTTAGGAACAAGAGTGACAGTAATATCTGGCCATCAGAAATAACACTGAGTTAATTTTGCTCACAAATCATCTGTTGTCCACAGGGGGAGTTTTACTGGTCTTATATTTACAGATCTTTTTGGTACTGAATATGTAATCTTTGGTGTAGCTCCAGGCCATAATGCAAATACATAAAGATTCCCATTTTGTGGAGACAAAAATGGAGGACTTAGGTAGATGATATAATAGTCCCAAGAAAACTGTTGTAGTTGGCAGATTTGGGGTTCAAACTGAGGCTAATTAGGTTTAAAAGTCTTTGTTCTTATATGAGACTTTGTGCAGGCCATTTCCCTTCTCTTTGTTTCTTTGTCTATGAAACAAAGCAACTGGATTAGATCAATGTTTCTAAAATATTGGTCTTCCAGGTATCATTTTAACAATTTATGTTGTCTTTTCTTTTTTTTTAATGTTGCCTTTTCAATCCAACTGTACTACCTAATATTTTTCTTTGAATCAGTCCACTTGTTATTTAAATACATACATTTCTATAGGAAATGTTATATCATTAACACAAATTTCTTCTAAAAAGTATTATTTGCACTAAATAGATGGAACTATATGAATAAATACAGTGAAAACGAAACAGTACAATGATGTTCTAGTTTATATTCTTACATATTCAGCTATATTCCTGCATACCCAAGTCTCTGATCTTCATATTTATCCTCATTGTGTTAAAAAATTATATAGATGCTCCTGGATTTAGGATGGGCTTAAACCCATCATAATAAACCCATCACCTGTAAGTAAAAAATGCATTTAATTTGCCTAATACACCAAACATCACAGTTCAGTTTAGTCTACCTCAAATGTGTTCAGAACACTTGCACTAGCCCATAGTGGGGCAAAATCATCTGGCAACACAGTACCTTGTGGGAAGTTGGTTATTTATCCTCCTGATTGGGTGACTGACTGGGAGCTGAAACTTACTGCCTCTGCCCTTCATCGTGAGAGGGTATCTTTCTGTTTTCTACTGAATATAGGTCACTTTTACACCATCTTGAAGTTTCCTGAGTTGAATCATCGTGAGTCGAACACTGTGTATATTTATAAATTTTAGGGAGAAGTCAAAGACATACTAACACCCAAATTATCCCTTTTTATTGATATAATCAGGATCAAAAGATAATTGAAAAGGGAATTTTTTTCTCACTATGTGAGTTATTTTATAAAAAAGACGAGTCTCCATTTAAAGCCATGTCTGCCCTGGCCAGTGTAGGCAGCACTCATTTTGTGAAATGCTGGATGTGGGGATCTGTTGTGTCTTCTCAAATTTGCATTCCTTGATTTTAAGTATCTTTTAGGGGTCTCCGCATAGTTAGAGATCCAATTTGACAGAGGTAGACTTGACTGGATGATGACATGAAAGGCATAAGTCTGGACAGAGATATGGAAGAAGGATGTAAAAAGAGAGCCGTTGCCATGCTCAGCCATCTCAACCACTGGAAAGGAGGGAGGGATAGGAGCCTATAAAATACCCAGTGCTGGAAATTTGTTCCCAGGATACATCTTTTATTCTAGCCTTTTCACTCTTTAATCCTTTTTTCATTAATACCCATTAGCTTCCTAGTCTATAGACCTTTACATGATTCTTACTTATTTGTTTCTCCCTTGTTTGCCAAAGACTGATATCAATTTAAAAATCTGTATCTAATGAGGACTTTCCTTTTAACAATACCTTAGGAAGAGTTAATATGAATCACACAGTTGCTGTGTCTCCGTCATAGATTGGGCCTTTGGCATTTATTATTTCACTTTCCCCAATAACTCACTGATGTGAACAAGAGTTAAGGTCCCATTTTACATATCAGAAAATTAGGCCAGGCGAGTGTCACGAACTCAGTTGAGTCCCACAGCTTCTGAGTTCCTTAGAATGTGACTGGCTTTAAGACTTGTGCTGTCCTTCTGTTGTTGTGATTTGCTAACATTTTGTGGAATTGGGGTAGTGGAGATTCTTGGATGGGGGGGCAGTTCCTGAATCTGACCCTGCCACCTGGGAGTGGGACACACTGCGACGCCTCTCAACTCAGCCTTTTTTCTTCAGTGGTTGGAATATGATGCTAATGAGACCCTACTCATGGATTTTAGCCCCTTGGGGGCCAATTAAATTTACTTTACTTCAACTGCCAGGAACCTCAGAACTAAATCCAGATCAATTAACTCATCCCAGGTGCCTGGTAACATCTATTCCTTCACTCATTTTAACTATTCTTTGTTCCATTTTTATATTTAATTGTCTTGATTTATATCTTATTTAACTTTTTAATATCACTTTAACTGTGTCTTGGGGGTAGATAGGGTATGAATTCTAAATAAATAAGTAAAATAATTTTAGGTGTCATCTCTAGAGAGGAAGAACAGCTCATGGTTCCTCCTCTGGATGGAAGCTGAAGCTGTTTCTGAGACAGTGGTTTGGGAAGGTGATTTTTTTTTTCCTGGAACTCAGAGGCACCTGGGGGAAGGGCAGGAAGAGGGAATGAGTGTGTGAGTTGTTGGGCAGATAAACCCTGTCCCTGTGGCTTAGTGAGTATAGCTTAAAAGTGGAGCAAGACTGTTCATAAAAATTCATTAGGGAATCAGAACCCATCCTGGATTCTGGAGCCAGGATGTAACTTTAAATCTAAAGGAGAAGTTTGCAGAGCAAGTTGCATTTGCTGTGATATAGTGGGGCCGCATTAGATTTGAATCCTTTCTATTTAACTAATGTGTGATTAAGGGCGGGTCACTTAACCTCTCTGAGCTTGTTTTCTCACCTGTAAAATAGAACAGATAATTCCTGTAGTCATTTAAAAAGATAACAAATTCCAGTGCCTTGTACTTGCTAGAGGATAACTGATGGAATTCATTCATTCACTCATTAATTAGTACATTCATTCCAAAGATATGTATTGAGCTCACACTGTGTATTGTCAGTTATTAGAAGGTTGATACAAACAGGTAAAGTTTCTGCTCTCCTGATGCTGACATTTTAGTTGAGAAGACTAAATAATAAGACTAATAATAAGTAATCAAATAAAACATATGATACATAACATGAAGTACATTCTATGGGGAGAAAAGAAAGCAGGTTAACATCTAACTCAGGAGTCAGCAATCTATGGCCTGACCCAATCCCTGTTTTTGACCCAATCCCTGT
The DNA here is from genome assembly GCF_000164805.1 of Carlito syrichta. Lineage (NCBI taxonomy): Eukaryota > Metazoa > Chordata > Mammalia > Primates > Tarsiidae > Carlito > Carlito syrichta. Next base: position 494,685 of record NW_007252774.1, on the reverse strand, counting down.
TTTTGCAAATCAGATTTTATTGGAATACAGCCATGCTCATTTGCTGGCTGATTGTCTATGGCTACTTACTGGATACAGACCTTTACAGAAAACATCTACTCTTGGAAAACAAGATTAGGAGCTGCTGTCCAGGTAAAAATAGAAGCTAAAGTTTTAGAGCCTCATTTCCTCCTCATTTATTCTTATTTCTTCCACTCTCCTCTTTCTTCCCCCTTCCTTCCTTTCTTCCTTCCTTCCTTCCTTCCTTCCTTCCTTCTTTCCTTCCTTCCTTCCTTCTATCTGTTTTCCTCCCATTGTTTTTGAGCTGAAAGATTCCTTTTAGTTCATCCTTTTCCATTTGTGAAGAAAGCATTGAACCCTAGAAGCTTCACTGCCAAGATAAGGTGGCCAGGGATTGGCCACGATGGGACAATCTCTTCCCATTTGGTGTTCTTTTTTTCACTTTGTACCCAGCACATTGTTAAAGGATAGGTGTATGCAAGTGATATAAAATTATCAGGAAGGCATTTAGTACAGTGCCTGGCACATAATAAATGGCTAATGAAGCTTGGCTGGGTTCTAGAAAAGCCTAATCTAGTTGCACAAGCCAAATAAAAAAGTACTCATAATCTGAATGTCAGAAACCAGTCAGAGCCTTAGAGGTTGATGTTTTTCAAGGCAGTAGCAATATTGGCCTGAAGATCCTCTCCTGAATCCCAACACTCCTCCCTGAATCAAGGCATCTTCTTAGCTCACCTTAATAACTGCTGACTTAACCCAATATCCTTATTTCAAAAGTAGTGTAAACTGAATCTCAGAGAGAAGAGGGAACTTGTCCAAAGCTACTCAGCAAGGCGGGGGAAGAGTCAGGATTAGAACCCAGGTATCCTGGGTTCCCAAACACTCTTTTCACTATAGGTTTCTGTTAAGTAATCATGGAATGAGAGTATATATTTTAAAGGGTAAAGAACAATTATATTTCCTTTAAGCTACGAGATTTGAGAAGAAGCTGATGTAGTCAGGAAGAGCTTCCTTGAAGAAGCAGAGCCTAGGTGCAATTTGAACTATGAGTTTAAGATACAGAAATGGCAGAGAAAACAATCTGCATCTGTAAAGGCTGCAATGAATTTCCCAGTGTGTCACAATTGGACTGACCATGGTTACAGGATCATTGTTAGAAATAAAAAACAAGACTAGGAAATTAGGTTAGATCTAGTTAAGTGAGTCTTGGATTTTTAATGATTGGACTTTGTAATTATAAGCCTGTAGTCACAAACAGATGCATTTGTCAACACACGAATGTGGCATATTTGGTCCTCACAGGCCAGGGATGAGGGAAAGATCATTGGTCAATGCTTAAAAATAGAAAGGTATATCATATACATATCTGGATTTTTTCCTGGCTTCTGAGAAACCAGGTGACCCAGCAGCCTAGAGATCTCATTCCTACATAGAAACAGCCTGCTGTCCTTCTAGACTGGGACCTATGCCTACCACTTGTCGTCACAGTTCCTTTTTAGATTCTACACCTGGCTGTTTCATCTCTTTGTGCTTACTGTCTGATCTCTGTAGGCTTTTGAGATTGTATTCCCTGCAGAAGTGGCGATGCACTAAAAATTCGTCATCATTGACAAGATGAAATCAATGTTAGAGGCTGTTTATTTACTCATCAAACATTTATTGAGCATCTCCTTCCTGCAAGACTTTAGAAAGGGGAGGACTGGGGAGAAAAAAGAAAGGGAAGGAATGAGTTCAGGAGCTCAATTGGGAGACTGATCCAGGGCAAATGAGAGATGATGAAATCTACTTAGGAATGGAGTTTTGGGATGGAGAAGTGATTGGACCCTTCTCCTTTGGTTCCGTTAGTCTTTTCTGTTGTTGTTATTAGAGAGAAGGCTGCCCCATCCCATTTCCATGGAATCAGACATCTGTCCTTTTATACCCTTTCACCTGGTTTGTTTTATATTATACCCATCTCAAAGGGGCCTATCCTCTGTCTTCTCATAGTCTCTCTTCCTCTGTCTTGCTCTTCTCTCTTTCATCCTGTCAAGTGAACACATCCCATCTGGTCCCCATTCACCACAATTCACCCCCTGCATACAGAGTAGATGGTTCTGAGCCTCTGAGGGTGGGTGTGTGCCCTCGTAGACCTGCTGAGAGCAGACCAGGAAGAACCAGGCTGGCAGCATCAGCTCAGTTAGCTGCCTTTTCAAATCAATACTACTGCTTTGTTTCCATCTCTGCATTTGACTGCAGCATTCTTCTTCCCTCTGCTCTCCAGCACATACTCTCTCTCTCCCACATTTTGCTCCCGCCCTCATAACCCACCTCCTCTATCACCTCTCCAGTGTGTTTCCCAAAAGCCCAAATGTCTCTGCATCCTTTATACGCATTACAGTGTAATTGCTCTTAGAGCAATGAGAAACTGAATTTGGGAAGTTGACTTCACTGGAAATGGTTCTTATGCTAAAATATAGAAAAACAAAATCATACTGAAAAAAATCAATGTTTGTGGGAACAGGAGAGGATGCTTGTAGTATAAAAACTGTATGCAGAAAGAGTTATGAGGATGAAGGCTATACTTTTGGTTTTCTGCCATTAACTAGCTGTGGGACCTTGGTTTCCTTTTTTTTTTTCCCCTCTGAATTGAAGTTTCACTCTTGTTGCCCAGGCTAGAGTGCAGTGGCATGCTCACTGCAACCGCAGCCTCAACCAGCTGGGTTTGGGTGATCCTTCTGCCTCAGCCTTCCAAGTTGTTGGAACTACAGCCGCATGCCACCACACCCGGCTAGTTTTTGTGATTTATTGTAGAGAGTTGCCTAGGCAGGTATCGGACCCCCTGGTTCAGGCAATCCTCTCACAGCCTCCCAAAGTGCTGGGATTACAGGTTGAGCCACTGTGTCCGGTTTCTTTTTTCATAAAATGAGGCAACTGCATTTGATTCTTTTGAAGGACCTCAACCTAAAATGTTCCAGAGCATTAGGAGGAAGCATCACCCTGAAATTTCTGATGGATTTTCTTTTAAACCTATACCTGACATGTATATGGTGATGCCAAAAAGACACAAGAAATATGCACACCAAGAAACTTTTACCCATATATGTCAACTTTAGTAAGAACTACCTCCCTGAACAGCAAGCAAGTTTAGGTGATACCCAAAAGAAGAACTTCCTGACTGCAAGGAATTGTAGTGGCTCTTAAGGAAAGCCTTTTTCCTTTACTATGGATTAGAACTAAGATGAACATCAAACAAGGTAATGTTAAAATTATGTATTTCCTGAAGATATAAGGCTAGAATGGATGGTACTTTGGGGCTATTTCCAGTGGTTTGATAACTTCACAGAAAACAGATTTTAGGCTTATAGTAGTAAGTTACCTCATCCCCTAGCACATTTCTTGGCACACGGAGGGTGTCCAGTAAGTACCTGTTGAATGAAAGTCACTGATATTATAGTGTGTCATAGAATGCCTGAACAAGAAGGATCCTTAGAGACCATTTAAAAGCCATCAACTGTTTTCTATATAGACAAGTGAGATTTGTGGATGGGATGAACCTTGACTCAGATCACATGATGAACTGGGACTTGAACCTAGGTCCCTGACTCTCAAATCAGTTATTTCTGCATTCACCCTCTTTGCATCTAACAACATAAGTTGGCTTAGGCAACCTTAAGTTAACCATTTCCAAAGGCCCTTCTGACATTTTTGCAAATTATCTAAGTCTTTTAGGGGTGGCTCAGGTAGTTCCTTCTCTCCTCCTCCTGAGCAGGCTCTTTCTGTTGGACTCTATCAGGAGAACATTATAATCTTTCTTCCTGCTTTCCAGCAGTGCACGGCCACCCCATCATTCACTTTAACAGACGCTGCTGAGCTCCCACAGTATATCTGCAAGCCATTTTCTGTTTGGAAGTCAGGGGCGGTCAGCCAACATTTCAGTAATATTTGCTTTCCTAAGGCTTAGACAAATCAAATCCATTCACTTCCTCAGACTTGATCTCTCTTGTCTGGCACAATGTGCCTTCATCCATGGCGAGCCAAAATTGAGCCTGATTTTCTCTCTCTCCCTCTCTCTCTCTCATAATGTGCAAGTTTCTTCTTTATTTCATCAATATAGAATCACAGCCCAAGACAAAGTTAAATTTGGAAGGAACCTAAGAAAATGCCTAAGTCAACTTTCCTGTTGCATAGGTGCAGAGACCAAATTACAGAAATGTAGGGATTTCAGTTGCTCCAAGTCTTGCTGCTACAGTGGTCATGGGAAAGGGCTGGAATTTGGGCATCTTCATTCAACTTAGTTCAGTGTCAGCTACCCTTTTTGACAGGTTCTAGTTTATCCTACACAAATAACTCTGCTTCAGACTGTTTGAGTAATCTTAGGCACACTGCATCAACTCAGCTACCTTGCCTATGAAGTGATGATTCAGTTTTCCATTGTACTGGCAAGACAGTGTTGTTGTGAAAAATGCATGAGGTAATATGCCTCCTTGTTCTAAGGTGCCAGAAATATGCCTGTTCCTGCTGTTTGGCATTGTTAGCCTTCTTCCTTGAGTAGGAACTTTCAATATTTCAAAGTTGTGTTTATTCTATAATGAGGATTTGGGGCATCCTGACGAGGAAGCATGTATGATATTTTGGGGCAAAGGATCTCTTTCAGGAACCCTTCCATTCATCTAGCTACCTACTGTGTGCTAGGCCCCAGTCCCAGCAGGGAAGCAACTGTATTCTCAGACTGTATTTAGAGTTGCCTCTGTCAGGGAGTGTATGGGCTAGAAATAGACCAGGCATTTCCTTTGGAGTTTCACAAAAATGGATCCTTTGGGTCAAAGGCCTCTTAATCTGAGAAACACAAGCTGTTTGCCTGACTTGAGGCCTCAGCAGACTTCCTAGGCTTGAAGGGCTTTGGTATGGAAAATGGTTTGTGTTTTGAAGATTAAGGGTCCTTTCATCCAAAAGATGCAATTTTTTTTTTTTTCTTTCCTCAGGCTCCCAGTGAAACACCTTGTTCCTTTCTGGCTTAAGCCTTGCATGCTTTCTTTCTTATGCATAGATGGATTAGGTGTTGGACTGCACATTCACAGCCTATGAGATGGAGAGAATCTCAGTGCCTTCTCCTTTAAGACAAGTCCTTCTTTCCTACTCCAAACATGTACCAATTATCCCCACAAATTTATTAAAATAAACTGGGAGCGTTTTAAGACTACAGATTCTGGGGCCTCACCTCCAGAATTACTGATGAAATCTGGAGGGAAAAAATGTGTTTTAAAGCAGAGACTGCTTGAGACTCACAAACCACACTAACCTAAAGGCATCCAGAGTCTTCAGCATAGTAGCTGACAGTGCAGTGTGAGTTAAGAGCCCAGACTTTGGATAGACCTAGCATCACATCTCAACTCTGACTCTTACTACCCATAATGTTACTTTGAACAAGTTTTTTTTAACTTCACTATCCTCAGTTTTCTTATTTACAAAATGAGAATAATAATATTACTTAGTGTGTTTATTAGCTACTACCCCAAACTTACTGTGGAGTTACCTCCCTCCCACACCACCCCAATTCAGTGGCTTTGAGGAGCTGGCACTTATTATAGCTCTTGCACCAATGGGTCAGGTAGGGCCTGGCTGACCTAACCCAATTTCACTGATCTAGCTGGGTTACTGTTGCTCCTGCAGTTCAGTGGGGGACTCTACTCTACGTTTGGCTTGGCTGAGGCATGTTAACTGAATAGTTTGTTCCACATGTCTTTCATACTTCTTCTGAAATATCAGACATGTCCTTGTGGCAGTTACAGAAGCAGAGAGGTTAGTGGAAACCCACAAAGTCTCTAGTATATAGGCTCAGAACTGACATATCATCACTTTTACCTCATTCTCATGACCACAGAGAGCTATGAGATTCAAGGAAAAGGTTCAAGGAAAAGGGAATAGGCTCCATCTCATTAGTAGAAGGACTGACAAACTATATGATAATAAACCCGATTATAGGGAGGGGTGATGATTTGGGGCCACTCAAGTAATCCACAACTATCCCATAAGTTGTTGTGAAGATCAATTGAAATAATATTTTTAAAGCTTTTTTTTTTTTTTGAGTTGGAGTCTCACTCTCACCCAGACTGGAGTGCAGAGGTATGCTCATAGCCACCCCAGCATTGATCTGCTGGGTTCCGACTATCATTCCACCTCAACCTTCCAAGTAGCCAGAACTACAGATGTGCACTACCATGCCTGGCTAATTTTTTGATTTGTTGTATAGAAGAGGTCTCGCCAAGTAGCCCGGGCTGGCTTAGTCAATCCACTTGCCTTGGCCTCCCAAAGTGCTGGCTGAGCCACCGAGTCTGGCCATTTTTAAAGCTTTGAACATAGCTCCTTTTGATGTTGCCTTCTCAAAATCACACAGATAGGGCTGATTGGACCCTTAGTAACTAATCAGTACAATTCTTTTTAAAATCAGGTTTGAAGAACAGCAGGAAGGACCCGGGTTCCAACTCAACATGAGACTTGTACTCCAAGTGAGACATTTCTTAGAGTTAAGCAATAGCCTTAGAGGACCATATCCATCTCCCTTCCCAGCTAGGACAGTGAGTCTTTAATGTACGTGGAATGCACCTAGAACACTTACTAAAAATTCAGATCCCTATACCCTTCTTACTAGAGACTGTGGTTTAGTAGGTCTGGTGAAGGGTCCCAGAGGTTGAACATTTATTAATCAGCCCTAGTGATTTTGACCTAGGTGGTCTGTGAACCATTGTTTGTGAAACCTGAGATAGTGTCAAGAGGAGGCACATAGTGAATTCCCTGTATCTTTGGTTAATTCTCAAATTAATAAGATTGGAGTTATTGGACAAAATGACAGCTCTGTATTTTGTGGGGTCTTGGAAAGAGCTAGAAAGTGATCTGGTATTAGAAGAAGACTTGGTCATACACCAAGTTTACCCAGAAACACTCACGGCAGCAAAACCACTCCAAAAACAGAACCATAGGGAAGGACAATTAAATAGCACAAGACTCCTGCAAAGTGAATATATGGGAACATGTGTGTGTTGAGAAATTGCTGTTATTTGTTTGGTCTTTGTATGCTACTAGCAATAAAGACCAAATAGCCATTGGTTTAAGGTAAGAGATAGACAACAAAAAACAAAAAACACATTGGATTGGCTTATGCAACTAAAACTCATGAACAGAGCTGAGAAGGGTGCTACAGGCTTCCTCTAGTCTTATCATCTTAGAGTAGGTCTTAATTCTGACTTCACCAGGCTTGTCCTCATGGTAATCAGATGGTTGCCAACACTCCAGTCTCTCATCTTTTTAGGTTCAGGTTTGGCAGTAAACTCTGAATTTCTTTGTCCCAGGGGCCCCATCAGAGTTTTTTACGTTTCACTTCTCTAAGTTGAGTCATGGACTGATCCTGAAACTATCTCTCACACTACAAAAACTGAAAGTGGGAAAGAACTAGAACTTCAAATAAAAATGGATTACTGTTAAGAAGGGGAAATGGGGCCCTGAAAGGCAAATAGGAAAGGTAGATCACATTTATTGTATGCCAACTTTTGTGTTAAACTTAAGGATACAGAGAGGAGTTAGAACCTGGGTCCTGCCTTTGGATGGTCATCATTCTAAAGGTGGCAGTCATGTAGACGTCAACCATGGAATGAGACAGAAATGCAAATAGAGACCTAGACACATTTCAGTAAGGTTCCAGATATGGAAGGGTTCACTCATGCTTGTGTTCATTACTGTCAGAAAAGGTCTCCAGAGAAGACCTTTTGTCAAGGGAGGTAAGAATCTGCTCTTTACCTAGAAACATGAAGGCATTTCACAGAATTTTCAAAACCTCAAGGTAACTATAAGATATTTAGTACGCTGGAAAGAAGAGCATGGGGGAATGGGAGGTGGCAAGATGAGTCTGGAAAGCAGACAGAATAGAAACAAAATGCCTTTTTAAAGTATTAAGATTACATCCTGCAGGTGATGAGAAGTTAGGAGTTAGGGTTCAGTTTTGTTTCTTTTTTTGTGAGTTGGAGTCTCACTCTGTCACCCAGATTGGAGTGCAGTGGCACACTCCAGGCCACCGCATCCTCGACCTGCTGGGCTGTAGTGATCCTTCCACCTCAGCCTTCCAATAGCTGGAACTACAGGTGTGTGCTACTACGCCCGGCTAATTTTTTTGATTTTATTGTAGAGATGAGGTCTCGCCAAGTTGCCTAGGCAGGTCTCGAACCCGCAGGCTCAGGCAATCCACTCACCTCAGCCTCCCAAAGCACTGGGATTACAGGCTGAGCCACCAAGTCTGGCTAGGGATCAGTTTTAACAGAAAAATGAAATAGCTCTGGTGTAGCTAAAGTCAGAGAAAGAAAATGGTGAACAATCCTTATGCCCTTCCAGATTCCAAGACATGTAGAAAACATATTCTTTAAGTCATTCTTTTTAATATGTTCATTTCCTTCACTGCTAGACCCTGAATATGTTTCTGTGTAGGAAATAAATTTTTTTTGTCAATGTGCAAAATGAATGGGAAAGTATAAGCCTGGAAGCACAGCTGGGAGACCATGGCAAAAGTTTAAGTACAAGTCTACTTTTCATCTTAGTAGAACATGGCAGAGGTAGCAATGACTAGTAGACTGGAATACATGTTCTGAAACCAGACTGTATAGATTTGGATATTGTTGCTGCCTCACACTAGCTGTGAGAGTGTGGGTAAATTTCTGAAACTTTCTGACTTCTATTTTCTCACCTTTTAAATAGGAATAATCAGACTTTCTTCAGATGCTAAGTGAAATAATTTACTGGTGTTTCCTCCTTGACTTTAGTTTTCTCATCTCTGTAGTAAGAGATATAATTCCCTACCTTGTGCATGTTAACAGTGGTTCAGACATAAAATAGGAGATCAATTTTTTATAGCATGAGGTTTAACAGGAATGCAAGGATGGTGTGAGGACAGCCTTTAGTGAATGGAAAGAAGCAGAGCAATCAGTCTCCAAACTGACCACATTCTTTGAATCTGCAATTGCTGACCCAAGCACATACAGCTTAAGCACCTATATTTGTCCTCTGTCTTCTTCCTGGGACTCTATGATTGTCACGGACAAGCAGTAGCTATAGCAGTTCTTTTAGTTCATCATTTAAAGATACTCTATAAAGAGATTAGGTCATTGCACAAGTACTAGCAAGGAGTTTCTGCCCAAATAAATCCACCAGGAATCTTTCAGTTTATTTCATTAGTGACTTGCTGGAAACATCAGACTAAGCATTGGAACTTTTGATGAATAAATACTGGAATTTAAGTTCAATTTAAAAATATGTTATTTTTCCACCTAATATTAAAATAGATTAACCACAGGAAGGAACTTAGAGCCATTATTTCACAGAACACCTATTTTTTTAATGAGCAATTATATTTTGAGCACCCATATAGTGCTAGTTTCCATCTTTAACTTAGTTTTCTGCCTCCAAGTTCTTCAATATGCTCTATGGGAACAGCAAACTTTTCTTACTCATCTCTGCTTCCTCTGCAGCATCTGGTTTAGTGATTTGTACTTGGTAGTTGGAGTTTTATGATCACATGCTTTTGCCTGTACTGGTCTCACAGTGTGAAAATGCTTTTATTTTTGCCATTCAGCTAGCAAAGGCCTACTTGAACCATTAGAGTCCAAGTCAAATCTCAGCTTCCCTAATAAGTCTTCTTGAACTGACTCTGTTTGAATTACTCCTTCCCTCCTTTTTTCTAACACTTTGTCCAGGTCTCTAATAAGACTCAATCCATTATTTGGTTATTTGGATATTATGTATTTATCTTTGTTATCAACCTGTGGTTTCCTAAAGCCATGGACCCTTCATATTTTTTTGGTTGCCCAATGATTGGTCCAGATATTGACAGTCCACTCCAATTTCAGAACTCATGCTGCTCTTTTAATCGGTACTAATTTTCTTTCTCTTCCATATTTTCTTCTTTCATTCTGGGTCTGTCTCAGAATTAAATATACTAAGGTCTTTCCATATAGAAAAAAAATCCTTTTATTAAATGTTGGCTTTTCTTTCTGGTAGGAAGAAAGAAGAGGCATTGGCTCTTCTGCTCTTTCTTAGCTAAGTACTCTACACACTATGTCTCCATTTACTCATATGCAATTGATGCCTTAACCTCTTTCAATGAATCTTTAGTTCCCATCAAGTTGTAGAAAACTGCCAACTACCTCTGTATTCTTATGTCTAGTAACCATTTTGAGTCTTCATCTTGTTGAACTACTATGCAGCTCTTGAAACTTGACACCTTTCTCTTCTTAAACAACCCTGCTCCCCTAGCTTTGTTGTCATTATTCTTTTCATCTCCTCCTCCTTGTCTTACTGTCTCTTCTCAATCTACTTCAGGAGATTCCCTTCATCTTTATGTTGCCTGAAAATGAAGATTTCCCATTTTTTATTTCTATTACCCTGACTCACGTGTGTTCACTGGGCAGTCTCATCTACACACAGAGCTCTAACTACCACTGATTCATAGCAATTTACAAAATCTGCCTCTAGCCCTGGCATCTCTTTTCATTTGGACTCAAGAATTCTATAGCTTACCAGAAATCCTGGCTCAAATGTTCACCAGACAAACTCAACAGATGCAAGAAGAAACTTATTATCATTTACTAAAAATGTGTTTCTTTTTATTATTGTTTGTTATCATAAATAACACCATCATTTATGAAGTTACCAAAACAGATATAGGAATTATCATAAACACCTTCTTTTCCTCACTCTGCCTATCCAGTCATCAAATATTTCTAATTTTTTTCTTTCAATTTATCAAACGTAAGATATCTTGTTCAGACCATATACAACCTATCGCTTCCATATTTTTGTATCCCTCCTTATTTATCCACTACCTCTTGCAGTTGGAGGAACCATCTAAAGTGAAATTCTATTAATAACATAGAGCTCTTCTGTTAAGACTTCAATGGCTCCCTATGATCCCATGGGGCTAATCCTGACTCTCGACTTGTACAGTTGATTCATTCAATAGATACTGAAATAGCACCTACTCAATGATTGGTTCCAGATGCTGGACATAATAGAAGGACAAAAAAATCTGTCTTCAAGAAATACCAGTTGTGGATAAAGATATGATTATAAAACAAGTGACCCCATTTAGCTCTTGCTTTGTCTCCTGCCACTCCTTGCCTCAAAATTCCCACTTCAGTAACCGTGAAATGTTTGTAGATTCAATACTCTTACCACACTCTTTCATTCCATTATGTATGTTTCCCTTTTGGCTTCATATGACAGTCAAGTGCCCTAGTTTGGGTCTCCATGCTTCACAGAACCCTGACCATACTCTGTCTTTGTTATTCTATTATATTATGTTGAAATTATCTGCATCTCTGTCTATTTTGTACCCTGGGCCATGAGAGCCAGTTAAAATAAGGACTTAATAAATATGTGGTGAATTTTACCAAATTGGCCCAAAATAAACACTGCAAAATATTTCTTTCACTTCCCTTTTTGAGTGATCTCCTACATAGACTGCTGGTAATTTGGAGAGAGAACTCAAAAGACAGTTTCCCTGAATTTAGATCTTCATATTCCTAAATGTGGTTCCAAAGGAAATATTTATAAAGAAAAAGTACTATACATAACTTCCACTTATATTTTTGATTAAAGAATAACACTTAGCATCACACCAAAAAAATCACAAAAAATAAGTCTTTGGCATTTAAAAAATTTTTTATTCAGGTTTCTGTGTCCTTCTCTAGATTCAACATTTCCAGTAGTTTCACCTCTCAGGATGAATTATTAGCCATCTCCCTAATAATGTGCATGTAGGCTGGGCTTGGTGGCTCAGCCTGTGGTCCCAGCACTTTGGGAGGCCAAGGTGAGTGGATTGCCTGAGCCCAAGGATTCGAGACCAGCCCGAGCAACTTGGCTAGACCTTGTCACTACAATAAGTAAAAAATTAGCCGGGTGCAGTAGTGCATGCCTGTAGTCCCAGCTACTTGGAAAACTGAGGTGGAAGGATCACTGGAGCCCAGCATGTCGACACTGGGGTGGCCATAACAACCAACTAAAAAATAATAATAATAAAAATAATGTGTGTGCAGTTGATTTGTGGTAGTTCATGATTGTTAAAACAAGAAATCCACAATTATGGTTGATGTGATTTTCTATTTTATCTCGGTACATCAAAGCCCTGAGTCATAGGACTTAGTTAGAATTGGCTTAGGTTGAAGTTCAATTCTTCCATTTTTAGGCAATATGACATTGGAAAGAAAAACAAAAGATTTTTAAAAGGGGCCTCTGTTTTATCATCTGCAAAGTTGAAATAATGCTATCTCTTTCATAAGATTGTTTTATGGATTTAAAGTCGTGGGGCATGAGAAAGTGTCTGGCAAAGAATCTAGCAAGTAGTAGGAGTTCAATAGCCTTTCCTCCACTCTTACTAATGCATTTTAAATATAATGTGAAGCACAAATAGCCTATTTTAAAGTTGGGAAAGAGGAATGGGGATTGCAAAGAGAGAAAAAGGCATAAACAAAGACATTGAAATATGTAAATTTATAGTGTGTTCAGTGAATACAACTGGAGAGAGAATCTGCAAAACAAAGTGAGTTGAAGGTGACATGTGGAAGAATGGAAGCAGGAAAATAATCCAGCTTATTGTTGAATGTAAGACTAAGGGGGGAGGCAATCAATAGTGGTTTGTCGGATCTGTTGAATTAGGAGAAGGTCATGATCAACTCTGTATTTAGAAAGATCACTCTGGAAGCAAGTACTTAGGATGGAAGTAGTAGAGAAAGATGAAACAGGAAGACCAGTAGTGAGATATTTGTGATAGTCTACGTGACAGTCATGTTCCAAATGGAATGACAGATGTCAAGCACATAGGCTTAGAAAAGAGATGTTTCTAAGGTAAGGTGTCTAAGGAGAAGAGAGAAGAAGTGTAAGATCACTCTGAGATTTACAGAGAAGAGAAGAAAAGGGTGAGACTGGCAAAAGAAGCAGATGAATGTGAAAAAAAAGAGTAAGTTGACATGGTGTGGAGATGGTGGCAATGGCAGTGGCAATGGTTGAACAGGGTAGAGGAGAAAGTTAGGAGATGTCCCAAACTTCTCATGGGTATGATTTGGAAGATTGTGTGGTTTACTTTGATGGGGATTATTGGGAGAAAGTGATGTTTAAGAGGGCAAAGATGAGTTTAACTTGGGATATTTTGACTTTGAGAAGCCTGTGGGATTTCTTAAGTTGATTATATGGTTTAAAATAATATAAAACATATAATTTATTATGAACACTCATTTCAATGGTTTCTAGACCTTTTTGTAATAAACATGCATAACAATCAGTAAAAATTCTTGATGATATACCTATCTATGAGTGTACGTCCAAAAATTAATTACACTTTTTACCTTCACTAGCTAATATCTCAATTTTCCAATATTCAATATCCACTTAGAGCAAGGATCATCATTAATAATAGTAGGCATAAACCCATATTTTAATTAGTCTTCTTGATCATCTTGAATCATTTTGTCAATTCTTGATAAACCTGATGAGATCTCACTGGTTTGATTGAGCATTATGGTGTGGATGGTCCTCCACCATTTTCTTGTATGAGTTGCCTTGAGTTATTCTCATTATTGTTAATCCATAATTTTTCTGCAGGCATCTTGTTCAGCCATTACCAATTTTAGTTAAAATCAGACAATATAATCCTCAATTCCATATGACTTGGTACAGACAATCACCAAACCATCACAATACCCTGGAATTGAAGGAACAGTGGAACCCAATCTGCTTTGGGGCTTCCGTTATTCACTTCAAGGCCATTGGTGACTTGTGACTGATATTGGGCTGAGTTTCAAAAATGGGTAATAAACAAGTACACTAAAATTCTAAAATTTTCTCTTGCCTTGTATATCCTAATTAATTAGTAAATTCTAATTGAACTTAACTGAGCTCTTATGCTTAGTTGGGTATCGAGGGAAATGTTGTAATACATTAAATCTTCACTTTGGATAAACAGAATTTATGGGGTAAAATCAAAAAAACCAAAAACACTTGGTCTTTTTCCCCTACTGCTTTAACTTACTGTCAGATCAAGTTTCCCTGACATTTGCATGACAGTTAAGGCAACGATAATTTTTTCTGTTTTTTTCCCAAACTTTTTTGGTTTACTTCTATTTCCTATACATAGTCTTTGATCAGTAATTAATGTGTTCAGTTCAGTACATTAAAACAAATGTCATATTATATTTAAAGTAGACATTTCCTCCAGATTCGTCTCCTTCCCCAAGTTATGATTTTACCATATCTCTTCTATCTTGCTAACACTGGCCTCTGACTTCTTCAGGGCACAAGGTTTGGTCAAGGATGGAGAGGTAGAAAGATTTCTCCTTGATGAGTACTTTGTGGTGATCTAGCATCAGTGCTTTGCAGATTTGGCAGGGGATTAGTGTTAACCCTTTTTTTAACTGTAGCATTCCTTTGGGGTGTTTTTGCAGTGCTGTTTCGTCTCTGGGATTTCTTATTTGTAATTCCTTTGATGTAGGAAAATGCATCTCTTTTTCCATCTGCTTGCCTAACACCCATTCTCTGAAACCTTGGTAAATAAATGGCAGGATTCCTTTTGCTGGAAACCCTTCTCCCTCTGGGTCAAGATCTATGGCAACCTCACTGACTTTATCTTGTATATGGCTTACTTCTGACTGGGGCAAGGGAAAGAACATTTTTTTACCCATGAGTTATTTTTTTACTCATGTGTTAGGCAGTTACTTTCCAAATTGCAGCCCCTGCTCTGTTGCTGGGTTTCAGCCTGTCTCTCTTTAGATTTCTTTCTTTGGAATTCTTGTTTGAGATTTCTATGGTGTAAGTTAGGCGCCCATCCTCCATGTTCCCCTAAGCTCCAGGAGACATTTATCATGCTCTTTGAGCAGTTCTGTTGAAGCTTGTGGTCAGGGGTTTCTCACTCCCACTGTGCCCTTGAGGAGTACAGAGTGTAGGGATGAGGGCTCAGTACTGTCAGAGTCCAGGCAAACTCTACTCCTAGTCCTGATGTCTTATGCTGTGATGTGAGTGAAAGTTAAGAGTCCCAAAATGTGCATTTTGACTGCCTTCTTTATAAGTCTTTATGATGATCATGCACCTGTCTTTGATATATAATATGCACAGTTTTGGGCTTCAGCTGAAACCAAAACAAATACTTACACGACAAAATCCTATTTAAAACTTTTCTGAACCATAATATATGCACATATTCCTGCTATTGTCCTTGTCTTACAGATGAGGAAATTGAGGCACAGACGGATTATCTAATGAGTTAACGGTCATTCAACTTGGAAAGACTGCATCTCTGGCAAGAAATATTACCTAGAGATCCGGGTTTGGAAGTTGAGGCTTACATGCAAATATCTGGTTTACCCAGGTTCAGGAGGCAGGTACTGTGGTTTACCTTCTCAGATCCTATTATCAGCCCAGTTCCTCTGGGACCTTGACAGTGGAAGAAAGAAGGCACTCTCTTCTATCCTCTGGCCCAGAATGTGGGCCATGGCCCAGCAATCCATGCAGAAAACTCCAGGGGAAGAGCTTGGTAACAGTGCTGCTGGAAGGTCATTCACTCTCAACTCTTTCTCCTGAGTGTATGTCTCGGATGTAAATAATTTACAACAGCAACAATTAGAGAGTGCACTTTGTGTGGGATGAACCCGATTCCCTTAATAACACTGCAGGCTTATATATAGCACTGTTCAACCAAGGGTCGCACGTGCTCTCCATGCTACAGCCAATTTCAGTGGCTCTGGGTCTACAGAGCACTGCGCAGCAGTGGGTTGTGACTCACCGAAAGTCACAGGAGGTCAAGGGCAGTGCTTGGAATAGAAACAGCCTCTCTTTCACAGGCTCTAAACTCCAGTGGCAGGAAATTCCCTTTGTGAATCTTTTGGAAGAACAGCTGTTCTGAAATGCAATAGTGGTAGATATTTAGGACTGTTTCTAGGATGTGGGGATTAGGAGATGTGACCCTTAAGTGTGAGTTTTTTTCTCTGTATTTATTGTAAATTTGTTTATGGATTTTGGAGACAGGAGGCAAGAAGACAATGTCTCAACCAAAGAGCTGCAATGGAGGGCAAGGTAGATTCTGCAAGGTTGATACAAATATGGAGATGGATGAATGACCTTTCCGAGCAGTGTCATAAAGCACAAGAGTCCTACTGTCCACTGCTCAATAGAAGTAGAATGTCAGCCACATGTGTAATTTTAAAGATTTTAGCAGCCCAGCCCCATCACCATAATTTAGAAAAACAGGTGAAGTCCATTTAAATACTTTTATTTACCCTAGTATATCCAAAATTGTAATATTTCAACATGTGATCAATAAAAAATATTAGTGAGCTATTTTAAATTTTATTATTCTCATTAAGTCTTTGAAATCTTATGGGTGTGTATTTTATTTGCATAGCACAGATCCAACTCAACTAGTCATATTTAAAACTCTTGATGGCTACATGTGGCCAGCGGATCCTGAATTGGACAGCACAGTCTCTAATTCCAACTCTGTCATTTACTAGCTTTGTGGTGCTGGGCCAGTTATTCAATATCTCTGAGTCTTAAGTGCTCATCTGTTAAATGGGATAGCTGTACCTACCTTGCATAATATGCCCTTATTAATATCTGTTCTGGACTGGATACTTTGGCAATACCAAAGGAATGGACAATTTTTAAGCCAAGCAAATAGAAGATGCTCAATAAATATCAGCCATGTGGCCCTTACTTTATCTTGCATCTTCAGCATAGCTAGTACCAACATGGTCTTGTTTACAGAATGAAAGTCACTGCCTGTCATCATATCTCTTATAATGACATTAGGTTACACATGTACTAGTCTTTGTTCTAGCCCAGTAAAATACACATTTCAAATAAAATGTATTTTATTGAAACTTTCATTTTCATTGTAGTGCTCTATGGATTATTGTGATTTTCTAAATCAATAGTGGTATATTCTGACTTCTTCCATGAAGCACTCACATCTACTTGAAGAAATGTAGATTGTTGGCCACTGATTGTTGACCACGGACCACAACAAGGCAGATTCAAGCATAGCCATGTATGCCCAGTACCTTGCCAAAGACAACATGGCAGAATGAGAGGAATGTTTAAGTAGGAGTTAGAAACCTGCAGTCTAACACAATCTACCATTCAGGGTGTGATTTATAAAAAGGAGTTCGATTAGAGTAGGCTTCTCAATTTTTGCACTGTTGACATGTTGGATCCAATATTATTTGTTGTGGGAGGCTGTCGTGTGCAGTATCCCTGGTCTTTACCCACTAAATACCAATAGCATTCACTTCCACTGTTGTTCTGTGTACAGCCTTGTTCCACCTTTAAGTGTTACAATGTTCTCAACCTTGTTTCCTTGCAAGTAGTCTAACAGCTAAGTTTTCTCTCAGAGGCTCTTACCCTGCACCCATTCACAACAGAAGTCATGTAGAAGGGCTGTGTGAGTGACATGCTGCAACTTCAGTGAGTTATAGCTCACTACTGAGATATCTGAACAATTGCCTCCACCCCCTGCTTGCCATGGGAAGGTGGAAGGGAAAAGTGGCAGACTCTGGCAGATAGTTTGGCAGCTGTAGTTGTTACAGTTCTGCACTCAACATGTATGGTTTTGTTTTAAGCTCTGAATAAAACTTCAGACCACAGATTTTGCCAGCCCACTCCTCTGCTCACGTGCCTTTCTCCCTTGCGCCTGACAGCTGGGGCTTGCAGTGACAAGCAGATTTTTGTAGCAACTCACAATAAAATTATGCAATTGGGCAACAGAGGAAAATATTCAATTGGGCAGAAAATTCACATTTCTCTTTTTTGTTTTATCTCTTTTAGCTCTACTTTACCTTCCAAATTAAACTAGAAGAATAGACAAATAAGATGTTCAACTTAATCATGTATATGTGTAGTTTTACAGTAGATAAATGTTTGTGTCCTCACCACATTTTTCAATGGAAGACCTAAAAATCTGAGATCTAGAGAGGAGACATGAGAGTCATGTGACTAACCAAGAGTAGAAACAGTTTTCTAAAAGGTCTTTCCAGTTAAAGACTCACAGCTAAATGAATAAGACAGACATAGAAACA
The DNA here is from genome assembly GCF_000164805.1 of Carlito syrichta. Classification (NCBI taxonomy): domain Eukaryota; kingdom Metazoa; phylum Chordata; class Mammalia; order Primates; family Tarsiidae; genus Carlito; species Carlito syrichta. The sequence continues at coordinate 476,608 of NW_007252774.1, read as the reverse complement.
AATGTATGTATACCTCAGAGATATTGGAGGTTGAGTTCCAGACCATCTTAATGAATCACACAAACTTTTTGGTTTTCTAGTACATATTAAAGTTGTGTTTGTACTGTCCTATAGTCTATTAAGTGTACAATAGAAGTATGTCTAAGACATATACATACCTTAATTAAAAATACCTTATAGTAAAAAAAAAAAAAATGCTATCATCTAAGCCTCTAGAGAGTTGCAATTTTTCTGCTGGTGAAGGGTCTTCCCTTGATATCAATGGCTGTGGGCTAATCAGGATGGTGTTTGCTGAAGACTGGGATGTGTGTGGCAATTTCTTAAAATAAAACAACAATGAGTTTTGCCACATCAATTTATTTTTCCTTTCACAAAAGACTTTTTTGTAGCATATGCTGCTATTTGATAGCATTAATCAACTATCTTAGAATGTCTTGCAAAGTTGGAGTCAATTCTATCCTGTCACTGCTTTTTAAGTAAATGTATGCAATGTTTTATTTTTTTTTATTTTATTTTATTTTTTTTGAGTTGGAGTCTCACTCTGTCGCCCAGACTGGAGTGCAGTGGCCGCTCCCAGCCACCGCAGCCTCGACCTGCTGGGCTCCGGCGATCCTTCCGCCTCAGCCTTCCGAGTAGCCGGAATTACAGGCATGCGCTACCACGCCCGGCTGATTTTTTGATTTATTGTAGAGATGAGGTCTCGCTGCCCAGGCGGGTCTCGAACCCGCGGGCTCAGGCAATCCACTCACCTCAGCCTCCCAAAGGCGCGGGATTACAGGCTGAGCCACCGAGCCCGGCTGTATGCAATGTTTTAAATCTGATGTGGTCATTTCAACAATGTGCTGAGCGTCTTCATTAGAAGTAGATTCCATCTCATGAAGCTACTTCATTTGTTCACCTGTAAGAAACAACTCTTCATCCATTCAAGATGTATCATGAGATCGCAGCAATTTAGTCATATCTTCAAGTTCCATTTCTAAATCTATTTCTCTTGCTATTTCCACCACATGTACAATTACTTCCTTCACTAAAGTCTTGAGCCCCCAACGTCATCCATAAGAACTAGAATCAACTTCTTCTAAACTTCTATTAATGTTAATATTTTGACTTCTCATGAATAACAAATGTTCTTAATGGTATCTAAAATGGAGAATCCTTTTGAGACAGTTTTCAATTTACCCAGATACACCAGAGGAATCACTCTCTATGGCAGCTACAGCAATACAAAATATATTTCTTAGATAATAAGAGGTGAAAGTTAAAATTACTCCTTGATCTATGGGCTGCAGAACGAATGCTGTTTTCTCAGGCCATCATTACTCTCCTTGTACATCTCCATCAGATCCCTTAGGTGACTAGGAATATTGCCAATTAGTGCCAGTAGTTTAAAATGAATCTTTTTTCCCCTGAGAAGTAGGTCTCAATGAAGGCCCTAAAATATTCACTAAAGTATATTGTAAGCAGATGTACTGCCATTCAGGCTTTGTTGTTCCATGCACAGAGCACAAGCTGAGTAGATTTAGCATAATCTTAAAAGGCTGTGTGGCTTCCATTTAAGGCCATAAAGTGCATTAATCCCTAAAAAGAGAGTCTGCCTGTCTTTTGAAGCCAGGCATTGACTTTTCTTTCTAGCTATGAAGATTGTAGATGGCATCTTCTTCCAAAATAAGGCTATTTTGTCTACACTGAACATTTATTGTTTAGTGTAGCCCCCTTCATCAGTGATCTTAGCTAAGTTTTCTGGATAACTTGCAACATCTACATCAGCACTTGCTGTTTCACCTTGTACTTTCATGTTATGGAAATGGCTTCTTTCTTCAAAAAAACCTCATGAACTAACCTCTGCTAGCTTCAAATGTTTCTCCTGCAGCTTCCCCACCTCTCTCATCCTTCACAAAATGCAGATAGTTAGGACCTTGCTCTGGATTAGGCTTTGGCTTAAGGGAATGTTGTGGCAGTTTTAATCATCTATCCAGACTTCTCCAACTTTCTCTATATCAGCAACAAAGCTGTTTTGCTTTCTTATCATTCATGTGTTCACTGGAGTAGCACTTTTAATTTCCTTCAAAAAACATTTCCTTTGCATCTACAGCTTGGCTAACTGGTTCTAGAGGTCTAGCTTTTGACCTGTCTCAGCGTTCAACATGCCTTCCTCACTAAACTTAATTATTTCTGGATTTTTTAATTTAAAGTGAGATATGTACGAATCATCCTTTCACTTGAACAATTAGGAACCATTGTAGAATTACTAATTGACCTAATTTAAACATTGTTTTGTCTCAGGGAATAGGGAGGCCCCTGAGGAAAGGGAGAGAGGAAAATAGCTGGTCAGTGGAGCATTCAGAACACACGCATTTATCGATTAATCGTGCCATCTTATACTGGTACAGTTCATATTGTCCCAAAACAATTACATTAATAACATCAAAGATAACTGACTACAGACTACCATAACAGATATAATAATATGAAAATGTTTTAAATATTATGGGCATTACCAAAATATAATATAGAGACACAAAATCAGCACGTTTTAGGAAAAAAATGGTACTGATAGACTTTCTTAACTCAGGGTTGCCACAAACCTTCAATTTATAGAAAATTTAATATCTGCAAATCTCAACAAAGAGAAGTGCAATAAAATAAAGTATGCTTGTAAGTATGATACAAGATAATATCGGCTAACATACAGTTACAGAAAATGAGCAACTAAAGCTGAGAGGAGAAACAACTAACACTTTTTTAGAGGAACAGAAAAATGAAATAACCTTTGAGGACATGACCTCAACTGGCTACTGAAGGATAAATAGAACTTGGTCAGACAGGGGGACAATGTGAAAAAAAAAAATACTTCCTAGTAGGTAATAAGTTGACAACATCAGTCTCAACATTCATCATTATCATTGTCATCATTTTTCATGCCATTTGCACACTTACAATATGCCAGGCACAGGAGAGAAAATATTATGTAAATTATGACATTTAATTGTTACACAGTTGCTGGTGTAGGTGCTAATATTAAAGACATTTTGTAGATGAGGAAACGAAGACTCAGAGAACTGAAATAACTTGCCAAAATAATACTGTTTATAACTGGTGCAAACTGAATTTAAAGCTGCCTTTCAATATGGAATAAGATAAGCTCTGTTAGAATATGGGGGAGGGGAAGTACACAAACAGTACAACGTTAAGCTAGTAGTTAAGCAGACTGATAATGAGTTAATAAAAACCAAACTTGTAAATTTTGTTTACAAAATTGGTAAGACCTTGTGATTTCTTGTCTATCCTCCCCATAAGGAACCTCTAACTAAGCTATTCCTATCTCAAACATTTCTTCATTACAGTACTACTGAGCTGTGATAACAGCCAATAAAAAAGGCATGCGTGAACCATCCCCAAGCTCTTGGGCTTAATTTTCCCTCTGAAAACCAGGGGACCTTGAGGCTGCAGGGCAACAACAGACAAGTTTTCTACTCATTTTTTCTTTGACTTGGAAGACATTCCAGTGTGCATTTTAGAAATGGACTCTAACAAGTTCCTTGAACTCTTCATCTCTAAGGTGTCCCATCCAGATAGTCATGACAAATAGTTCATCATAAGGCTTTGTGCATTCATCTACTCATACAAAAGCAAACTGTGTGCTTGGTGGATATATATCTATGTGAAAGGAGAAGAAAAAGGAACTCTGGTTTATTGAGTCTCCTTTACTCCTTTATGAGAGGCAGGTTGTTAGTGAAGGCATTAAAGGGAACTGTCTGTCTCCATGTCCCTCACTGGTTGTATGAGACTGTTTTTGCATTAGCTTATTTTATTCATTTTTTTCTACACATCTGCCTTGGACATCTATAATGTGCAAAGTGCCAAGATACAGGCATGTAAGCCCATCCTCAGTTTTACAGATGAAAAAACTGTATCCCTAAGAGACTAAGCTGTTTGTACATGTTTGCACAATATGTGAACATCAAAGCAGGAATGTAGTCTGGATTTCCATAGATTCTATGATTTTATCCACAAACTATACTGACTTGTAAATCTTAGAGCACTCTACTGATATAAGGTATTATTATGAAGATGTGTTAATAACATTTTTTCTTTTCCTTTGTCTTTCTCTTTCTTTCACTCCTTTCTATCCTCTCTCCCTCTTCTGCTTTCTTTCTCTCTTTTTAATTCTTTTCTCTGTAGGACTCCACAGAATGGAGCAAGAATGAGAGGAAAAAGGCCGGCAGAAAAGCATGAACTGGAGGTTTGTTGAGCTCCTCTACTTCCTGTTTATATGGGGCCCTATCTCAGTGCAGCCCTCCCACCAGGAACCAGCTGGGACAGATCAACATGTCTCCAAGGAATTTGATTGGCTTATTTCAGACAGGGGTCCTTTCCACCACTCCAGGAGCTACCTATCCTTTGTGGAAAGACACCGTCAAGGATTTACAACCAGATATAAAATATACAGGTAAGATCTGGGCTTAAGATAGCCCTTGCCTTTCATTCATATTGTGCTTTGTGGGGTCAGGCATTAGCACAGCACCTGCACTATAGGGAGCTGTTTGGGTGAAGGGATTATGCTCCTTTCTCAGGCCTGTTTTTTTCACTTTGTAAGAATAGCTAAAATTTATTGAGTATTCATTGTGCTCTGGGTATGGTGTTTAATATTATTATATATTATCGAATTTAAACCCTCCTATAAACAACAGATATAGGTTTTGTTTGTTTTATCCACTTTACAAATTAGGTAATTGAGCCTTCACTAGGTGAGATAACTTGTTTAATGTCACACAGTTAGAAGTGGTTGGACTGTGATTCAAAAATTTTTTATCTGAGACCATGTTTATGCTAATTTTAGGCAACCACATCAGATGTTAGCATTGTTTTGCAGATGTTACTAATATACCCAATATCCTACTCAGATCTATTCACACATTTTGAAAAAATGAGTAGCCTTTTTCTGAGTAGGATTTGCACCAGTTCTTGGACTATTAAAATCTTACTCATTCAAAGAGGACTTAGCCAAAGTTCTTTATTCTTTGAAACTATCTTAAATTCTCCACATTTCACTTAATCACTATTTCCTTGCTATATTCACAGCTCTCTACATTTATACCTCTTTAATTTTAAACCATTTGGAATTAAATTGCATTCTTGTATTTGTTTCTCACTTAATTGGACACTCTTTGAGAGAAGAACTTATATATAATTCATTTCTGGATCCTCAGGACGATTTTTGCTCTGCTTTGTTATTATAAGCACACAATAAATGTTGTGTACTTAAATGAATTGGAGAATGTGAAAAACTCTCACAGGTGTAGCCTCTTGTCTGAAAGTCAGGGAGGTAAAAAGACAAACCTCAACACTCTGAGGCCAGTTAGAATAAAAGAGCCAGAAAGCATGGTGCAGATCAGAACTCTGGCCTGCAGCTGAGAAGGCATGAATTTAGGTCTCTAATCTTCTTAGTAGGCAATATGAAAAATGGCATGTCTTCTTTGCATATTTTGTGGTATTGTAGGTTGAGGATGAGAGATTTATAAAATCCCTACCAGCTGTAACTGTGGTTCTAGGTTAAATATTCAAATTCTAGCTTGAAAGTTGGCCCGCTAGTGACTGAGGTCTTCCAATACAAGATTCATGGATAGACTTTCTGTAGGCCTTAATGCATGGTAAATAATCAGAGAGTTATTGGGAAAAGATGCTTCTAGCATGATGAAATGCAGCCACATCAAGGAAAATGAACATCGGTTATGCAAAGAAAAATAAATGTGTAATGATGAGAAATATGGGGAATTTCCCCTTCAAAACAATATCAGAATTTCAAAAATAAAATTATCGACTCAAAGGACTATCCCTTCTGAGAACTATTCATAACTCACCCAAGAATAGTGGTTATCTATTCACTTTCAAATTTGGATTCTTAAAATAGTTTTTGGCAGAATGCAGTCATTGCTATTTGTGATTTTACATCAACCAAACACGAATGCTCACTCTTTTACAGAACATGCCAATCTCTGAATTTCCTGGTACAAGGGAAGATACAGGCTTAAGATGTAGGGTTACGGGGAACAGAAGTAGTAGTTAAGAACCTGATATCTTATTTTATTTGTGTTATTAAATAATTACTATTTCTTGGCTTTATGTATGACTTTCTTTTTCAATTAAGCCTCCTGAGGACACATTAGGTTTAGGAGGACTGGGGTTTCCATTTCCATTTTAAAGCTGAGAAGATGAGTGATTTGAAAAAAATCATGTAGCCAAGAAAAGGTGGCACCTGGCCTGGAAACAAAGTATGATTATAAGTCCACACTAATGAATATGCTGAATCTATAAGCATTCACTTTTTGTTTACTAATGTGTCTTAGTGAATATTGAATGCTTGCTCCTATGCTAGACATGGTGCGTCTGGGGATGGATAGCCATAATGTTATATGATGGAGGCTACAAAAAAGTTTCTGTTTTTTAATTATTTTTTCTTTTCTTTTTTTTTTTTTTTTTTGAGTTGGAATCTCACTCTCGCCCAGACTGGAGTGCAGTGGCCGTTCCCGGCCACCGCAGCCTCAACCTGCAGGGCTCCAGCGATCCTTCCGCCTCAGCCTTCCGAGGAGCCGGAATTACAGGCGCGCGCTACTATGCCCGGCTAATTTTTTGATTTATTGTAGAGATGATGTCTCGCCTGCCCAGGCGGGTCTCGAACACGCGGGCTCAGGCAATCCACTCACCTCAGCCTCCCAAAAATGTGGGGTACAATTTAGGATTGGATATACAAATGTACATTATGCAGGTACCCTTGTTGATGAGGTGTGTCCCCCTCCCCTGGTGGTGTTCCTACTGCCGATCCCTTTCTTATAGTATTATGATAGTTGTTTTATAAAGCAGTTTTATAAGGGAGCTGTAGTCTATGCCACATGTTCAGTCTATGCCGCATACTTGTTATTGCTGCTGAAATAATTTATACTTAAGCAGCTTCCTGGAATAGAACCATAGATATGAATGCTCAACATTTTAGTGAGCATTTATTGGGTTCTGTGAAGGGAAGACATTCTGTCCTCACAACATCCTTTATGAGGTGGGCATTGCCTTTTATAGGTGGGAAACCAGGACTTGGGGAGGTTGAGTGCATCACTATGGGTCATCTGTCCAGAAAAGAGTGGAGCTGGGGTCTAACCACTCATTTTCCTGACCCCTAAGTCTTCCTTTCAGCCACTATGCTGGATGCCTTCCCACAGTGTGGCTTTCAAATGTGGAGTGTTTCAGAGTTCTGAAAAAGTAACTTCCAAATAATTTTCCTTACAATCACTTTGTGAACATTTGTGGGGAGCAGTCTTAGAGACGCTGAGAGGTAAAAGTTTGCACATGAGGTTAGGGTAAGGACATCTGGATACTAATTCCAGTTCTTCATGCTCTGGTTTTGTGATATTAGGTACACTCCCTTCTCTCCTCTATCTTACTTTCCTTATTTATTGAATGAAAGGGTTGATGTAGATTAGTGATTTTCAACCTGTGCTATTTGAAAATCTGAAGAATAATTAAAGTAGCCGTAGACACTGCTATAGTGTGGGCAGAGAGGCAAAGGGGCGATCAGCAGGACCCCCACTCAACACTATCCTCAGACAGGAGAATTGTGTCTGCTTTTGTGTTCCAATTTTGTGTACGTTTTACTTTGCATTCTACTGCTAAAACAAAGTTTGCAGTTCTCCAACAAGTTGATTTCTGTGATCTTTTCTAGTTCCTAAATTAAGTGTAAGATTTAACCAAGGTCACATGGTTAATTAAATGATGGAGTTCAGCCCAGAAGTCAGGCCCCTGGCCATCTAGTTATTTCTTCCTTCTTTGGTTTAATCCTCAAATAATTATCAAGCATCAGCTACAGACCCAATACTATGTTTAGGGCAGATGATACAGTGATAAGTAAAACAAACATGGTTCTTGCTCTCATAGGAGAGACTGACATTAATTAAACACACACACACACACACACACCTAAATGCATAAAAAGTGCTACCAAAAAAGGTTCAGGATAAGTATAACTGGGAGATCATAAATGCCACAAACTCTGATTTGGCACCTGCAATCTTCAGGGATTAGGTAGGACTGTTGTCAAAATCTGGGCATGAACACACATGCAAATAGGTACTTAGAGACAGTGCTCAGCCAGATGTAGACCAGAGCAAAAGCCAGCTAGGACTTGCTCATTGAGGCAGTTGTCAATTGATACTTTTTCCTCCCTGTGTGCTACTTTGTTGATGCACTAAAGCATGTCCACGGGCAATTTCCGGTGTGCTATATGCTAACACAGACACAGCACATCGGAAACTTGACGTTTGCATCATGAAAGAAGACCTGACTACTATATTGCCACATTGTCTGACACTAGAGAGCCACCCTTACTGAGTTGTTCAGACCTCTAGCCTTGGCCAGTTCTCTCTTCTCCAGAACCCAGGTTAGAACCCAGGGTGATTTGGGAGCCTTAGAAAGAAAGTGGGAGGACGTCTCCCATCTTTACTCTAGTAAGTCCACCTTCTCCCTCTTGCATATGCACACAGTAGCTGGCTTCAGCTGATAGGGTCCTGATCGGAGTCACTGCTGGGATAATGATAAGAATCTTCTAAGTTAAATCCCAGCAGAAGCCCCCTCTCATGTTGCTTCCCAAGCCAAACCATAGTATGTGCATACACAATGGTTTGAGAGCACCAAGTACACACTCTGTCACAAACTCGAGCTGCCATTTGGAGGCTGGGTGGATTCTGCTCTTGAATCTGCCATGGTGCAGTGGAAGCAGCACTGACTTCAGAGTCAGGGAAACTAGCTGCTGGCCTCACTGCTCTCCTAGCTCCTGGTTGTGTGACTTTGGCCAACAAATAGAATTTTGAGTCTCTGTCTCCTCATCTATAAAATGGAAGTGCTAGCTGAAGTGGTTTCCAAGGTTTTTCCTATCTCTGAAATTCCGTGATGGCATAAAGTATTGACATTTGAAAATACAGTATGCAGTAGCGGAAAAAACTCTGAGTTTAGAGTCTAGAGATTCAGGTTTTGTTCATTTTGTAGTCTCTTTCTAGCTTTCTCATCCTGGGCAAATTCATGTATGCAGCATTCTTCCATGTGTACATTTACTGTTTTGAAATTTAACACCAATCATATTTCATAAACTGTGTATGATTTAGTAATACAGAAATAACCAAAAGAAAACAAAAAGTCACACTCATATATTCCTCCTTTCTCCAATTTATACTGCCTCCTCTACCAAGTATTTAGTTGGAAATGAAAGAGAGAGAGGGACTCCCTCCTCTACCAAACTTTTGAGTTGGAGGTGAAAGATATAGGAGGGAAAGTAAATAAGCAAATAATTATCATTCTATGGATAGAAATGACCCCTTAGGTATTCAATTTCCTCCTTTATAGAAAGGAATAATGATATCTCTCCTACCTACTAGGCCATATAAGATGCAGTTGGTGTGAAATGCTTTGTAAAATTTACATTATCTTACATCTGGATTTTTTTTTCCCATTAGAGTTCGAAGTCATCATTCTAATAAAATGATTTATTTTCACTTTCTCTTAAGACTATACATATATAGTCATTCTACTCACAGCCATTCCATGAGATAAATACTGTTATCATCCTGTATTTCAAGTGAAAAAACTAAGGCTCTAAAAGACTGGGCTCGCTGTCCACATCACACAGCTGGGAAGGGGCAGACTGGGATTCTGACCTCTGAGATTCCCCAACATGAGCCCTTCACTCCATGCTGTTATGACTTTCTCTAGGTCTTACTTACCTGGTTTATTTTCAAATGCCAGGAGTTGTCTATTGAATATGGGCAAGATGCGAGCTGTCTGAGACAGTTTTCTCACCTGTAAAGTTGAGATTGTATTAAAGGCCTGGTACAGTTGTGGTGAGAAATGTATAGACATCAACTATATAGACCTTGGAATTCTGTAGGAACTTCATAAAGGCAAGTTCCAGCCTCGACCCCAGAAGTTGGTTGTTTACTAGCAATTATCTATTTTCTTTGCATAGTAATTTTAAAGTCAGTTGAGTCCAAAGGTATTTTCTGTGTACCTGTTGCCCTTTTTTGGTTCATTTTCTGTTATTTTTTTTCCTGGCCTTGAGATCGCTGGTAGCTGCTATAAATTTGGCAATTATTTTAAAGGTGATTTTAATAGGATAATTATGGTACCATTTGTAGACTTTGGTTCTGGAGAGTCCAGGCAGAGGGGAGATATTGGTAAGGGTGCTCATTCTATCACAAGAGGTAGTTTCGTGTTGAGTGGCTTTCCCTGCAGGTTATAGAACAAGTGTTTTTTGGCTTATATTGTAACTGTCTTTGAGCACTAAATATGTGCATGAAAGTTGAATGTAAATCAAATCTTGCTAAACCAAGTCTAACTGTTTTGCTGTCTTGCATAGTTATTTCAAAGTAGTATGAATCTCAGTTCTACTCTGATTTCCTGTGGTGCCATCATGAGTTTCAGAAAAATTTTGGTCATAGATTTTGTGGTAAAGCTACTTGGTTAAATGAATGGGGCAGGGTATGGATGATGGCTCTACTAAGATGAAAGAGATGTGGTCTTTATGTGGCAATCATTTAAGATTTTTTTTGTGTGTGTGAGTTGGAGTCTCACTCTGTTGCCCAGGCTGGAGTGCAGTGGCATGCTCACGGCCACTGTAGCCTTGACCTGCTGGGCTCAGGCAATCCTTCTGCCTCAGCCTTCCAAGTCTCTGGAACTACAGGTGCACACTACCATGCCCAGCTTGTTTTTTAATTTATTGTAGAGATGAGGTCTCACTAAGTTGCCCAGGCTGATCTCAAACTTCTGAACTCAGGCAATCCTCTCACTTCAACCTCCCAAAGTGCTGGGATTACAGGCTTGAGCCACTGCGCCTGGCTCATTTAAGGTTGGGCATCGAGATATGCCAAATGCTGTATACTGAGGAGTCAATGATGCACAAGATAAACAAGGCTTCTGCCCTCAAGGAGCTTACAGACAAGTGAAGGTGAGAGAGAAGCCCACCACTGCCTCACTTCAGAAACTTGTGGGTTGAACTTGAAAGTAGTCTCCAGCCTCTTGATTCCAGATAGAATCTTGACATCATGCAGTGCAAGGGCTATATTTCTATTAGTATGGCTAAAATTAGTCTAATCCAGTACTTCTTTATATAGTGTATGGTTCAATGTGATGTTAAAAGATATTTTTTTGGAGGGGGGAGAACCCATAGTCAAAGGAGTAATAATCATAACAACAACAGTGATAAGTTAATTGCTAATGTTGAAATCTTAAGTGCCTGGCATTGCACTGTATCTGGTGTAGAAACTATTCCAGCAGATCCTTACAATAATCTTGTGCGGTAGAAATTGCTATTATCTCCATTTATGTAATGTGTGCAAGGTAAAAGAGTTAATTTGTGGTAGTGTAAGATCTGTCTCAGGCAGGCTTGATTCTAGAGCCTCCATCCTTGACTAAGCTATGCTGTCACCCAAATCATATAAATCTACATATATAACCCGGACAAAGTTAAACGGGCCTCCTTACCACAGGGCTTTTATTAATATTAGACTATTTAACAATACTTAACCAAACCTCTTTGACCATACAACTTCTTTTTTCTCAAGGGATTAAAATTCTAGTGATCAGACTTAGGAAATTGCTGGCTCTTTCTGGCTTTGACAGCTTGAGTATTGCTTCTTTGGGTTCCAGCCTCTGGCAGAACACTCTAAAAGGGTTGCCTCTTCAGTTTTGGTAATGGATACCTGGCTGAGGAAGCTAATCTTCCTGTTGAGCTTCTACTTTGTGTTCTTTGGTCTCAATCTACCTCCTAGGTTGTGATGGAAACGTATGGAATTAGCAGTTTCAGTTTTCCCTGTCAAAAGTCTTATCTTTTCTTTCCCATTTTCATTTCATATTCTCCAATTTGGCATTCCACCCTGTGATATAGACATAGGAACTTCAGCAGAGGGCAGAACCACAGTTGAGTAGTTAGGTAAAACCTTAAGTCAATATGCAAATAAGTGGCTGGACATTAGAAACACTTGCAGAGCTTTTAAAAAATACCAGTGCCTGGATCCTTCCTCAGATTTAGATTTAATTGGTCTGGCATAGACATGAGCAGGAGCAATGATTGTCAGTTAGGGATAATTTTGCTTCCTAAGAGGACATTTAGAATTCTGTCTTGGAGGTATTTTTGGTGTGCAAATGGTGGTGGTTGTGGTGGGTGGGAGGGGAAGTTGCTTTTGGCATCTAGTGGGTAGAGGCCAAGAATCTGGCATGCTGTTACATAACTTACAATGCATAGGACAGCCCTCTGCAGCAAAAAAATTACCTGACGTATATAATGTCACCTGTGTAAAGGTTGAGAAATCCTTCTTTCATATTTCTGGGAATAAAAGGGGGTGGCAGGAAGAATATTTGAATAAATCGTCTTTTGTCCTTCATGATTTTGAGTTGGGGTGGCTTAAACATAGGTGCCATGCTAATGACTGGATCCCCAGAGTATTTGCCCATAGAATCAAATGCAGAAGGAGTTTTCCATGTTTTTAGACATGGTCTTCAGACCAGGGTGACAGTTAACACATAAGTGGAGGTGAATCAATTTTTGCATTCTGCTGCAGAGAGGGACTGTTTAAGAGAAATTAAACTTCAATCCAGAAACACAATCTTTAGTATTCTGGGAATTCTAGTGGGATTCTAATCTGACTATAGTATTTCTTAGGAAGTAAGATGTTTAGGCTCCACTGTTAGGTCCAGATATACATGACCTGATTCATTAAAAACGAACTTAGAACAAGTGTGTTAACCCACTTTTTCTTCCTTTTAGAACATTCTCAGTTGGCCTAGAAGATGAGAATGGGACCATGTTCTGTTAGTATTTATCAATTTCAGTCATTTAAAGGCTGGTAAGCATTGATGAGAGCCATGAACTCCCCTCCTGCCATTCAAATATCTGTTCAAGGTCTCCCTGAATAGAAAAGAGTGGAAGAGGATAGCCAGCAAACATTTCCTGGGCCACTACGTGCCAGTTCAAAGATAATCTTAAGTGATGATTCTTTTTAAATTGATTTTTCAAGTCTAAAAACAATAGCTTTATTGCTATCAAATTGGTACCTTTGTAGCATTCTTCCTCTTTGCTCCCATGCTATAACGGAACCGACTTCTGTGAGTTACAAACCATAGTTTGCTGCAATCTCTGCAGAACAATTGTCCAGCGTTAGTCAGGAGCAAAGTCTGAAAATGACCCTATTTGCCCACCCACTCATATGGACAGACTAATAGTGTCTTTAAACTCGTACAAAAGATGGCTATTGTTATGACTGGGGAGACTCAGAGGTGAAATGGAAACAGGCCCTTCAGGGCTTCAGACTCTGGGCTCCAAATCTTGTCCAAGGAAGGAAGAAGGACTTGATTCATGATCTGTAGCACCTGCAGCTTACTTATTTGTTTGAAAATCTGATCTTCAAATTCCTGCTGGTCAGGCTCAGCACTGTTTCCTGGGGATAGAGGGAAGAAAGCCTTGATCCCTGCCCTCAAGGAATTCATGATACCTTTGGGAAAAACTGACAAAGGCAAATAGCCACAGTGCCATGTGCATTGAGCAATGTCATGGGTGCTGTTTGTGGAGGGGAGGAGAACTCCCTGGTATTAGGGTAGTGATGGTGAGGAAAGATGGAAAGAAAAGGCAAGCTTGGGAAGACATGCTAGAGGAAGGGGTATTGAATACAGTCTTCAAGGAAGATTAAGATGTCATGAGAAGGCAGTGAGGAGAAAAGCATCTTAAGCAGGTGGAGCAGCACCTACAAAGGCAGGGAGACAGGAGAAAGGCTGGAACTAAAAGTCTTTGTGTGTTATATGTGTATTTCAGATGGTACTGATGTTAGGAGATAAGGTTGGGTAGTAGTTTCCAGTCAATAATGAAAGGAATTAGAGATGGCAAATTGATTTTAACCAACCTTCAAAGTATAGTTCATTGGCAAATTATTACTAGATAGCCATTTAAAGCACTGTTTTTGTTGTTATTGTTTATATTTTCTGACCTTAATTAATGCAAGAAATATGTTTTTCATTGATACTCAATAAACCTAGCCAGAGATATAAATAAAAACTTGTCGCTGAAATAAAAATTCATAGCCGGGCTCGGTGGCTCAGTCTGTAATCCCGCGCCTTTGGGAGGCTGAGGTGGGTGGATTGCCTGAGCCAGCGGATTCGAGACCCGCCTGGGCAGCGAGACCTCATCTCTACAATAAAATCAAAAAATCAACTGGGTGTGGTAGCGCATGCCTGTAATTCCAGCTACTTGGAAGGCTGAGGCGGAAGGATCGCCGGAACCCAGCAGGTCGAGGCTGCGGTGACCGGGAGCGGCCACAGCACTCCAGTCTGGGTGACAGAGTGAGACTCCAACTCAAAAAATAAAAAACAAACAAAAGAAATAAAAGTTCATGAACAAATTTTTACCTTACTTCATGTGATGCATCTTAAATACCAAGATATCTTTCTTCTACTCATTCAAATATCCTTTATTACTTTCTAATTCATTTATCTTTTAAAATGCTGATGCCTACCAACTAAATTGTTATCAGTCTCTGCTAATGTGGTAACATTTTGGCTCAGAGGAAAATTGTGCCATGTATGATTAGCTGAGTTTGCAATGGATTCAGGTGAGGAAGGTTAGAACCTGTGCTTTGCCTGATATGGGCAATAGGAAAATCATGAGGGGTTGGAGAGATGAGGCTGACACAGACAGATACATGTGTAGAATTTCTCTGGTAGCTTCCTAATGAATGTGAGGACAGGAGAAAGAGAGAAGGGTTAGAAAGCTGGGGCAGTAATTCAAGGGAGAGAAGGAGTGCTGGAACTAAGACAAAGGCAGTGAAGATGGGGTTCATTAGCTCTCCAGTATCACATAATGCCAGCAACAACTGCTACAGACCTACCTATCTGTCAACTTCTTCCTGTGCTGCACCCAAGCTTACCTACTCCAGTTCCATTCTTAGCACCCTGTAGCAGGATGCATTGTTTCATGCAGTGTTCTACAGCTGTTGGATACCTTTGTATCTCTAATGAAAGGAACTAGAATGCCCAGGCGCCTGCCTCTAGGCAGTTCCTTTATCTCTCAAGGACTTTCTTCTGGGCACAAGAACTACTAGGTCTCATTAGCTGTGGATTCTCAAACTGGCTTAAAGGAAGGCTTTGCATTCCAGCCTTTATCTGTACTTGACTTGCCCCTGCTTACCTTGATGGAAATTCAGCCGCATGTCAGTATCTAAGCTTGTGTGAACCCTAAAACAATTGCTGTAGCTTAGCAAGTCTTTAGACTCAGGTAAACTTGGCTCTGCCACTTCCTACTCATGAAATTTTAGCCATATTACTCAAACTATTTGAGCCTCTGTTGCTCCATTTGCAAATTCAGGATAAATTCTGATTGTTGTGAAGAGTTAGCAGGAGACTATATGCTAGCAAAGTGAGTGCTCAAAGACTCATAGCTAAAACAAATATCTGAAACATACTCCCCTGGAAATTCAGCAACAGGGACTCTGAGAAGTCTGTCTGGAACTCCCAACAACAGAGGAGATGATTGATTGGTAGATGAAGGTAGCATTTGCTCCATTCTTAGACAAAGAAAGAGTTTTTTAAGTAGAAGATAAGAGAGGGAGGACCAGAGAGAAGAAGATTTCTGATGCCCCAAGGCACATGGGGAAGAATCCAAAGGCCCTCACACTGGCAAGTTATCTTTAAACTTCAGCATACATTGATTCATCTATGCAGTACACGTCCCATGACTTGCAAGCATCTAATTTATTAATCAGCCCAGGTGATGGGAGCAGTCTGTGACATCTCATCTTCTAGTTCCTACTGCATGGCACTCGCCAGGTTGTCTTCGATGTGTGATGCTCAGGGGACATTAGTCCCTCTGGGATGGCTTCTCACCTAAGCACCTTCACAGCGTTTCAAAGTGAGCTCTGTGTGTGTGTGAAACAACAGCATTTAAAAGTTTTCAAAGTGAGCTCTGTGTGTGTGTGAGACAATAGCATTTCAAAGTGAGCTCTGTGTGTGTGTGAAACAACAGCATTTCAAAGTGAGCTCTGTGTGTGTG